>NW_025814049.1:3345017-3649110 GCF_018902025.1 Drosophila willistoni | reverse complement strand
ACTGCGGCAGCAACAGAAAAGCCCACACAGAGAGGCAAGGATAGAGATGAATCAAGATGATGATGATGACGATGATGACGATGATGATGATGATGATGACGATGATGAGGATGATGATGCTGGGAATGATAATCAACATTTCATGTTGTCTTCTTCTTTGGCCACAAAACAGACAAAAACCGAAACTTTTTGCTGATGCCACACTCTCGCTTTTCCTTCTGCAACTTCAACGCGGTTATTTATTTTGTGTTGGCACAAATGAAACATTTTTCGCATTTATTCTTAATTATCCAGCGAGTTGTTGGGTGGGTCTCTTCCTCTATCTCTCCATCTCTCCGTCTCTTTTTCTCTGTTTATGTTCTGGTCTTTGTCCGTTTTTGCTGTGTCGTCCCTCTGTATCTATAAATCTAGTTGGCCACATTGTATCCGCTGCTGCTGCAGCAGCTTTCATTACCAAAAGCCGCCCTCGATGTCCTCCTACAATCTCCTCCTCTTGTGGCGTCTCCTCCACAAACAAACAAACAAATACACACAAACACACACTCACAGATACTCGACATACTTTATCATGACACGCGGCGTATTTCAACATATCTTCCTACACTGACAGATGAGCCAACAGCCAGACAGGATGACTGCAGCAGTAGTCCGTTCTGTCCTAGACCCTTCTCCAACTACCTCTCGCCTCTTCATTCTCCTCTCATCGGTGTGAGAAGTGTGTCCATCTGTCTGGTCGTCGTCTGTTTTGAACATATGACAGTTTAATTTACTTTTATTTTGTTGTGGATTGCATTCCCCCAACCCCACCCGCACACACACACACAGACCAAAAGGTTGTTGTTTTTTTTGTATTTGTTTTTAAAGTTTATGTTTATGTCATTTAATTTCAATTATTTTTCGGCTTTCCTCACAGCTCAAGCCAGCTCCTCCTCCACTCCTCCATTAACACCATCATAGTAATTTATGTTAAACTGTGAGTTATTAGAATTTATGGCCAAGTCCTGGCAAAAATTGTTTGTTTCGCCTAGCAAACGGCCCATGAAAATTTTTGCTAATGGCTGGCACAAATTTTTCAGTTCAACATTTTTGGCACTTAACTGTTGTTTTTTTTTTAAAGCTTTTCCCCTCAAATAAATATGTACATGGAAAAGCAATCAAGAGAAAAAAATGTGGAAGAAATGTTTTCTCAAAAACGAAAAAAGAATTTGTACAATGACAGCGAGAAGACAAAATCAACGCGACTCTCTCTGGTTCTCCCTCTCCCTTTCTCTGACTGACAACCGACAAATGAGTAAAAAGTCCCAGGGATTCCAATACAGACAATAGCCGGCTGGTTTATCTATCTATCTATCTATTGCGTGGGCGGGCCATTCAAGCTATAATCGTCTAGCATTTCTATCAGACAGGCAAACAAGCAACAGTTCTGGTTGAATAGAATTGCAATACCCTGCAATGGCTAGTATAAAATGAATGCTTGATGAGTCAATCAACTAGAAATCAGAGGAATGAGCACAATTAGAATGCAATTGATATCCCAAGGTAATTAGTGTTACTGGATCTTCTATGTGAAAGCTGCCAACACTTTTTCTTAAGGGTTTGCCACATCGGTAAGTAGTTTGAATCAAAGTCACAGAACTGCCCAGTGCAGTAATCAAAGATAAAGCTTTAGTTTTTAACCTCCAAACAAGGATTTGGCTTTCAGCATTTGTTAGCATAAAATGCAGCAGTATTTACCCTTAAAGGTAGACTACTTAAAGCTAAAAGTTTGTTAAACTATTAAAAAAATTTAGCTCAGATTTTGTTGCTTTGAAATACAACTAGGTAAATTTTACTAGAATTTAACGATGATTTAGTAAGATGATATCAGAATTACTTTTGAGCTTCGAGATCCTCTAAGAGATATTTCTAGATGTATGCTTAAAAGTTCATGAAAGGGTGTTAGGTGTGTTCTCTGGTAGTCTATTTAGAGGGTATGCATTCAAAGGACCAAGAAATTAAATTGGTAAACCACTGACTGTTTGGCGAACCATTCATTGAACTATTCAAAGCCTGGTACATAGGGTATCCCAAAGTCATTGCAAATGCCTCATACTGATTGAGCCAATACATGCATATTGCTCTCTTTGATAAGGATACAACAAAGCAGTAGCTGAAACACAAACAAAAATGAAAAATCTGGCAACTTTTCGATAAAAATATCCAATATAAGCAAAAAGAAAAGATTGAATGAGTGAGTGAAAGAGAGAGAAAGAGAGAGAGGGAGAGGGCGTTAAAGAGTGAACGAGATGAATAGAGGGAAATTGTGTGTACAGGAGAGTGAGTAAAAAGTCTTGCCATGCAAATAGATGTCTGCACCACAATTGTGGCTAAAAATTTTGCCTCATCTCCAGCGTTCTCTTTGGTTTTTTTTCTTGCGTTTCGTTTTTTCTTTGGTTATTTTTTTGTTTTTTTTTTTGCCAGTTAGTTGGCAGCTTCAACATACAAATTCTTATTTTTTGGTATTATTTTTTGTGCTTTTCTTTAGCTCTCAAGAGATTTGTTTTGTTTTCGTGCACTTGTTTACTGCGTCTTTTGTATCAAATAGAAGTAGCAGCTACTACAACAATGCAGCGCCATTCCCTTAACCTCCAACTCAATCTTCTCCTGCCCCTTCCCTCCTCTCTCACACACACACACATGAAGCTAGAAGCTTGCTTACTTTACAGCTCTGGGGGATTTTCTCTTTTTCGTTTGCCTTTTTTTTGTTTCTCATCTTTGCAACACACAAGAAAAGAAGACAAAAAATGTAAATTTACATTAGACTCAAGTAAATTTAAATAATGCGCGTAAAATTTACTACTTTTCCCGAGTAGCATTTCCGCCAACACAGAGATAGATAGATACAGGGAGAGAGTGGGGAAAACAGGAAGAAGCTTTAGATAACAGTTATGGCATTGCCTCTTTTCGTTCTTTCGTACGCTCGTTCGCCGCTTGGGCGCCATTTTTTTTTATTTTTTGTTGTTGAAGCTTAGAAAATATGTTGACAAGCATAAAGCAGCTGAAAGAAATGCTCAGAGTTTTGCTTAAGGAAATGCCAGAAAATGTGACAACAGGAGGACACACAGAGAGTTGTAGTAGGTGAGGACAACACAAGAGAGTTTCAATTGAAAAATTTACAAAAAAAAAAGGAAGAAAATTTGTCTAGCTTTTACCAACACATATGAAAAATACTGTTGAATTTGCATGTTTGGAAAAGTGCCTTCTAAAGAATGAGATCAAGTGGGATCTAAGGTCACAATGGCATCGAATGGCTTCAAAAGACTTAAGTAGAGTTATAGAATTCTTAACAACATTTACATGGAAGAATTTCAAGGCTCTCTTTCTTATAAGTTTAAGAAAAAAGTGACCAAATTGGACCTTTTTCCTTAATATAGTTAGTGAGACAAGGATATGCTGGTCAGGATATTAAGGAAACTGTTCTAATGAAATGATCCTACCTAATGGTTAAGGTGTGGAATAAAATCATTGAGAATATTTGATAAAAAACCCACTTAAATACATTATTCAAACTTATTTCATGACATTGTTAACTAATCATAAATAGTTTTCATCTATTATAAAAGCATTTCCTTTATAACTTTTCTCTAAATAGTCTGCTTTTATTTGTTGACATAATATTTATATTTTAGCTCACATTTTTGTTAATTTAATTGTGATTTTGTACCATTTCAGTTTATTAAATAACATTTTTCGAAATTCTTTTAATATTCATTCCATGCATTTGTAATTAAAACATTAAAATTGTCTCTATGGAATAAGGTTTTTGTAAGTAAAAATACGTGACGAATAGTACTTTCTTAGCTTGTTTTTGAATGGGGAATTTAAAGTGAATTGAACACTCTTCCCACATGGCCAACCAGAAATTTAACTAGTTGGTTGAATGCTTTAACCATAAGCCTCTAAAAACCTTCCGTAAAAAACCTTCTAGAACACACAAACATATAATTCATTTACCAATCCATAGAAACGAAGGGTTGCCCAATACATGTCAACCATTTTACACTCCTTCACTTTTAGAAATTAGTTTTCCAACCTGTAGCACACAGCAAACAAAAAAAGAACTTTTCACTCTCAGCAGGCGAAAAATTCTGCCGAAAAAAAGACCACACACACCTGTGTTCTAGCGGCCACCCCCACCACCCAATGTTAAGCCTCAGCCGGTGATCACAAAATCCACATGCATTTTTCATGCTTTGTCAAATAAACACAGGACATCTACATACATATAGATGACAAAGAGACAACAAAAGACAGAAGAAAGAAGCAACAAAAAAAAAAAGCACGATAGGGAAACTCATACTCAAGAGACAATTTTTTCTTTGGCTAGACGTTAGAAAATCGTGCCTGGGTTATATGTTTATTTTTTTGGTCTTTTTTTTTGGCTTGCCTGCTACTTTTCGGTTATGGCCCCAAACATGAAACAAAGTTTTTCTAGCAAAGAGCGCTTTTCTTGCCGAATTTTTTTCTGGAGATGAAATGAACGGCAACGGAACAGGAAAAAATCAACAAGATGCCGCTGAGAGCAGACGAGAAAGGACTATGAGAACTTTTGAGTAGAAGGAGTATGTAGTAGGTTAAGGATAAGGGCAACGAGACGAGGAAGAGGACGCGGACGACTAGCGAAAAGCTTGTCTAATAAAAGTCTAGTCGACATTATTTTCAACCCTCAGTCGAATTATACACAGTTTGATCCGTTTGCCCTTCCCTTGCAGTTCCGTTCCATATGGTTTGGTTTCGTTTCTCTGTTTTCGCGACAACCCCAGGCAAAAGATGTGAAGTTGTCTGTCCATGGTCCTCGTCCTGGTTCTGCTCCTGGGGTCCTGGCAATGCAATTTTCGTGCATGACGCAAAAACGTGGCTTGAATAGCCAAGTAAGTCCCACATTATAAATAAATAAGTAAGCAGCAGCAGCAGCAGTAGAGCCCAGAAAAAAAAAAACCAAAATTCAAGCAAGACGACAAAATACGAAAGGAAAAAAACCAAACAAAGTGAAGAAACTACCCTCTCTCTGTCTTACTCGTTAAAGAGAAAGGGAAGAAAAGTAAAAATGATATTAAGGCAAGCGAGGAAAACATTTTAACAAGTCAATAACATGTCAAGTGAAAACTTTTTTAATATTTTTAAATTGTTGGTATATGTTTGTGTGTGTGTGTGTGTGTGGCCCCCAGAAACAAACTTTAGCCGTCAACTCGTTTGGCCCCGCCAAAAAACCAAAACGAACAAAAAAAATTAAAAACGCAAAAAATACTTCTTTCACCCACTCCACAGGATTCTTTCCCATCCCCCGCCACACAACCAGTCAGCATTCCATTCCATTCACCATTTATATATGTATATATGAAAATTTTTACACAGACGCGTGTCTGACAGGGCAATTAATCAAAAATTTACCATAATTTTTTACGCTACTCAAAAATGAATCTGTTGGATTTTGTCTTGTGTGACATTCTTTGGCTTCGCCTTCCTTTAAAATTTCATTGTTGTTTCTTTTTTGTTGTTGGCTGTTGGTTTTTCTGTTCGTCATGCGTTTAAGATTTGTTGTCTTTTTGGCTAACACAAAAGATTCGAGGATTTGTCTATTAGAGAATGACAACTTTGCAAGCCACTGACACAACGTATATGTGTGTGTGTGTGTTATGGAACGTGAATTTCCCGTGAATTATTGAATGACACGAAGAAAACGCCACAAAATAGCCTTAGGGCCATAAGTGATGAACTTAAAGACATCCTTGAAATTTAAGTTAAACATATAATTCGCAGAATTAAATACAATTGGTATAAGTTGTATCCTATGTATCCTTCGTTTCCTAACTTCATTCGAATTTGTTTGCTTTACTTATATTAGCATTATGCTAAAATGAAACAATATTTTGTTTAGCCTTTAGCTTAGGTTTAAAATATAACAAGTGATAGGACTACTGTAACTAACAAATCAAAATCAAAGATTACTCAACGCCTAATAGAGGAATAAGCAAAAGCAAACTTAGAAGTATTCGAACCTAGAAAACAAAGTATTAAACAAATCCTTATGTTTTGTCGTTTTTGAAAGATGTTTCGAATTCCTAAATTATATCATAGTTTTGTCAACTTTAAAACAAATTCGAAGTCAGAAATACTTTTACAAATATGTTTTTTAAAGGATAAAGTCCTCTCCCAACTAGGTGTATCTTGTGGCTTGGGAGGGCAGTTATTTTTCTACGTGGCCAATCGAAATTGAAAATTTAGCCGCCACTGTTCCTGACCTGCTTAATATTTCACAATGAGGTAACTAAACTACTTGATTTTACCAAATGTTAGTGCTGTTTTTCTGATAGTCAGCAAAGCTTCTTGGAAATAAGTTAGGTAGAAAAAGGAAGTAATTTTTAGTTGTTCTGTGATGAGGATAGAAGTATTATTTGGTCTACCATTAGAAATTACCCTTGTAGCCAACTGATAAGACATGTGTCAATAATTTTGTGTTTCTTTTTTTAACTTAACGCTAGAATGAAATCTGAATTTAACTCTTTCCACTAAGACATTTATGTCTTTTTTTGTCTTATCAATATAAATTATATAATTTGCTTTTGACCTTCTCTGCTCCAATCTGAATGAACAATTTTTGAAATTTCTTTTCTAGTTCATCTTCACTTTGTTTTTCTTTCTTTTCTTTTTCAAGTCAGTCATAAGATTTTGTTGTTTTCTTGACTGTAAATTATATTTAATTGAAGATAGATTTATGTCATAGAAATTTTGCCATTTTATATTTACTAAACTTTTATTTTTGTGGAACGTATGAATATTTTCAACTTCAGTTTTATTTTTTGCGGTTTAGTTTACATTGTAATCTCCAAAGTGACTACTTCTTTCCACTTACATTCCACATATGGCCAATTACATTTCTGTTTCGGGTGTGTGTGTGTGTGTGTGTTTGGGTGTGCACTCTCAAAAACTAAACACTTAAGTTGATTACTTTTTGGCTGGACTTGCACCTGCACATTTCAAAGAGAAAGAGAGAGAGAAAGAGTAAAAGAGAAAAACATTTACCATTTGCTTCCACTAGTATTCCAAGAGTTTTTGCCCTTTTCAATATTAATTTCAATAAATCAACAAGTGCATTTGGTTAAATTAAGAAACTTTTCCATACATATATATATTTACTCCACTCCCTCTCACTCTCTCACATACACTTGGTGAATTTTCTTCGTTTTTTATTTCTGTTGAATG
Organism: Drosophila willistoni; assembly: GCF_018902025.1. Taxonomy (NCBI): domain Eukaryota; kingdom Metazoa; phylum Arthropoda; class Insecta; order Diptera; family Drosophilidae; genus Drosophila; species Drosophila willistoni. The sequence continues at coordinate 3,641,868 of NW_025814049.1, read as the reverse complement.
CCATCTCCAATATTCAACTGCTGCAACTAAAAACTTCGTTTAGTTGCATGAATCAACACAAACTAGGCAATAATGCGCCATGAAGCATGCAGCAAAAAGGAAGAGCAAGAAGAACTTGCAAACGAACAGAGATGGATGGGTGTGTATGTGTGTGGAAGGTCTGCAAAATCAAGCAGAAAATATTTGCAAAACTTTTCACATTCAAATACGTTTACTTAATGTATTAAAATGTTCTACAGCAAGCGCCAGTTGCAGTCGAAGTGGCAGCCAGCATTGATTATGATGAGAAAAGTCCTTTTTTTTTTTTTTTTGTTGGCTGGTTGGGAGGGGATTGGAGCATCATCATCATCCTTTCGGCTTGATGAGTTATATGACTTTTGTAAGACATTATACAAATGTGGCCAGGAATGGACGGGGGGACGACGACGACTTCGTTTTTGATTTTATTAAAAAAGAAAAGTCAGGTTGCTGGTGCAGTTAGTGGAAAAGTAAAGTTCAACTGTCATTTTTTTTATTTCTCCTTGCACCAAAAATATAGCAGAGAGAAATACACAAAAAAGAGTGCCGCAAAGTTTTACTTATGAACTTTTACTCCCCTTCATCTATAAGTATATGAGTGTGTATGTGTGTGGAACTTAATGTCTGCTTTTTACGTATTTTTCATACTTTTCTACCGAAACTTCATTCGCCCCTTCCCCTTTGCGCCAATCTTCTGTCGTTTAAAGTTTCTGTACTTTTAACATTTTTCTACTTCAAGTGAAAAAAATTATATAAAATCAGCGCAAAGTTTTAGCCTCAAGAAAAAAATAAACGAAACCAATATGCGTGTGTGTGTGTGTGAGCAGTCAAAGTTTTTCTTTTTTGGGGGATGCATCATGTTTCTTGGCTTTCTTACTATTTTCTTGCCAATGTGGCCAAATATCATTATTCTTGTCGTTTTGCTGCTTTAAGCGATTTTCGTAAAGACTTTTTTTCCCCAGTTTCTCTCTCATTTTTCGCCATTCTATATTTGTCATGAAAAATGTTAGAGCCGTGCAAAGGAAAATGCATTAAAACTTACACAAAACTCTTCGACTGGACGCAAAAAACTCACCTAGAATGAAAAAGAGCAGACAAGAAAATTCAAATTATTAGTTTAATAAAGTTTAAGAAGTTTGTGTGGAAAATTCAATTAAGTTGCATTAAAAGATGCCTCTTGAAGTTCAATATACAAAGTACAGTTGTGTTGCAATTTTAGTAGCTGGTTCATTCTCCATTTCAGTTGGTAAACACATGAAGTTTATTAAAGTGCAGCCGACTGAAGCTTGGTTAATAACACCGGCACAACCCACACAGACACACCCACACACTATACACACACACACACACACAACTAGAGAACTAAATAATGGCTAATTTAGGTGAGAGTGTGCGGGTGTGTGTATGTTTATATTGAGGTTAGGTTGATTCCTATAACCTGGCTAGCTGGCTACGTGCAAAAGTTTGCCATGTAACTTATTGACCTTTTGGCCATTTTGGCGACGCTTTGCTTAGCCCTCAATGTAAGTGGATGTGTGTGTGTGTGTGTGGGTTTCCACTTTCCTCATCTTGGGTCAACATTTGTAGACCGAAATGAAGTTGTATTGCCAAGCATATGGTGCAAATTAGTTAAGCTTTATATGGACAAAGAAAGAGAGAGAGGTGGAGAGCAGAAAATCTAAAGCCAAATGCATTATGCAATTTCAGATCTAGTGAGAAAAGTATCCCACTTTTCTCCTCCTCCTTCTTGTGTCGCTATATCCCCAACAACTTTTAGCAATTCGTAGAACAATGTGGTATTTGTTTAGCTAACAAACCAAAAGAGAACCAGGGCAACAAACAGCTGCCAACTTGATTTCTTTTCCCGCTGTTGCTGCTGTCCCGCCCCCCTCCAAACACAGTTTCCTGCCTGCCAACAGATTCCCAACCTCTCTTTACTCTCGTTTCTATGGTCTACAGTTTGCCAAAAATCAAATGCAATCAGCGAAAACAAATAATGGCATAACGTGCCATAGCACGGAAATGAGAGAGTATGTGGAACATGTGTGTGAGTGTGTGTATGAGCATCTGTGTGTGTGTATGTGTGGCTATGTTAAATGCAAATAAATGCACTTCGAGCTAATAAATATTGAAAGTGGTTTAAACAAATCGGTAAATAAGACCACTTCAACAATAAAAAGAACAAAACAAAAAACATAAAAATCTGAACAAATCCAGTAACAATAATAACAACAAACAACTTTGACCATCACAAAAATATCAAAGTGATGAAAAATGCATTAAAGCATCAAATGTGGATTGGAATTTATTATCATTTACACAAAACAAAGAAATAACACGCTAATGGTTAGGCAATAAATTGATTTATAAACTTGTTTCAATTTAATTGAAAATGAAAGGACATTTCATATACTAGGTGATAGATTGGTAAGTACCAAGTACATTCAAGGGAAAGAAATACGATTTGAGAAGATGAGGAATAGAAGTTTCATGTCAGATTTAATATCTACTCGTTAGCGGTTATCATTTAGCGTTCACGTCTTGTGAATTCAATTCAAACACTTCAAATCAGACTAAGCTGACTTTAGTTAGCATTTATGTATATATTATGTATATTATGATTGATTGATTATTACGATTGTGAAAACTATAAAAATATGTATAATAAATATGTTAAAAAGGAAATTTATATTTGTTGACCCCAAAGCCAAAAAATAAAAAGTTTTAATGACTAAAGTCCTAAAGAAGTCGATGAAAATCAAGTTGTAGAAATAACTTTTGAATGAAAAAAGAAACAGCTGCTCATTTTTGATAAACTTTTCATAAACTATTTATCTTCTAAGATGAATCTTTTGTATTTCTATCATTCTTTAACATTTATCGACTACATTTTAGTCTCTCTAGAATTGTGTATTAACTCTCTTATATGTCATCTTATCTTACAAATAAACAACTAGACAAATAGACAACAACTGAAGACAACGGTTCTTTAATAATTTATACCAAAACTCTTTTGTTTCGGTTAATACAATGGGTTTTTACCATTACCTATTAAAATATTCCCTATATCTGTACATTTGAGTTTAGAATTTCTATTACGACATAGTCTTCTTCTGTTGGACAGAAAATACCTTAATTTCGTTGTGGAGTCTCTTTTTTTGGTTAGTTGTGTTTTGCATTCAAAAAGTGTGGAAAATTCTTTGCTTTTGATATGTACCTAGAATTTAATATGCAAGAGAAAAGGTAAGAGAGACAGTAGAAGGCAGGCCTTGCTTTATATATATTGTGTTGGCGTGGCTCGTGGTTTACTATATATTTACATTCACATCAAGAGTCGGAGCCAGAAGCTGTTGCAGTCCATTGCTGCTGCTTCAGTGTGTGCGTGTGTGTGTACGTGTACGTGTACGTGTGTTTGTTGTTTTCATTTTGCTTGTTGCAAGTGGGATTTACTTTTATGTGACCCAACGCCCACTCGGCCACCGCACTACAGAATCACGCCCACGCTGATGGAGAAGGAAGAGACAAAGTCTCTGGTCGTGGACGCGCGTAAATTTAAATTAGCAGCAACACCGCACACGCTCACACTCACACTCACACAGACACACACTCATATTTTACTGGTCTGGTGTCGTTGGTCCTGTTTGCGTGTGTACGTATGTATGTGTATATATGAAATTACGCATACGCCACGTTGCACCACATTTTGACTACTTCATTACCATGTTTAATCAGATCATTGCATGTGGCTGCTGCCATCTCTTTTTTGTCTCTTCATCCCCATCACTAGCTCTCCCTCCGTCTCTATCCTCTGCTGCATTCATTTAAATGTTGTGCATTAATATTTCACACACACACACTCAACTCAACTCAACTCAACTCAACTTGATTCTCCTCATATATGTTTGTAGTTTTAGTGTTTTAAATAACAATTTGGTTTAGCATAAATTTACGCATGTTCCGAGGGCAAAAACTTTTGTATTTGTGCTTTTTGTGTTCGTGTGTTAGCATTATTGCCTTTTGCACATAATTGTTGGTAGCAATTGTTATTGTTTTCCCTCGTAATTTGTTGTTGTTACTCTTGCTCGAAGGGAAAAGAGGAGATAGATGGACGAAATGAGCAGGACGAAAGCCAGGAGATGGCAAAAATTCAATTGATGGGCCCAACAACAAGCTCCAATGGGAAATTGTTTGAATTTGACTTTTGGTGTTTAGTAAATTTCCGAGTTGGCTAAATGCAAATTAAAGTTGACTTTTGGGTTTTTGTCTAATTTGTCTGAATGGGCATGGCAAATATCTCCATGACCAAAGGGACTAACATAGACAGCTAGTCAATGTTAAGTGAAATGAAATTTTTATTTAAAATTCACAAAGAGTTATATTCTCTTTGAGTATTGGAAACTGTAAAGGATTAAAGAAATTTTGTTTGCCTTGTCAGAACTTTAGAGAATGACCGACAAATTTAGATTATAAGTGTTTATTGGTGTACAGATTTCTTAGATTATGGATATATATGTTATGTGAGATATGAAGGATTCTCTTTGCACGAAATAAAAATGTATTAAATATTTGATTAATAGATAAAATCGATCAATTTCATATTGATTCCCATTCAATAACCTTATGTCAGGCTTCAAATTTCAGTATATCTTTTATCTGTTATATATTTTATATATTCAAAGAACTAAGCTTGAGTTAATATAAGTACTTTCAAATGATTTACATTCGAAACAAAACAAAATTGCTCACATATTTTTGTGAATTTGTCTAGAATCAGAATTTCTATTGTATATAATATTATACTTTCTGTCCCTCTCACTCTTCATCTATGTCCTTCTCTCATTGTCACCATCTCTTTCTTTCTTATCATTATCATTATTACAATTCGCCACACAAAGAGTTAAACCAACAAGCGACAAATATTTCACATTGTTTTTTGGAGGAACAATAAAAACTTTTTTTGCCAGTTACCATATTGTTGGCCATATGCACACTTTCTCTCTCTCCCTTGCGCTATGACACTTCCTTTCTCGCTCACACTGTTTCTCTCTGGCTCTGGCTATATGGGAGGCCTGGCTGTGTATACTTTTTGCATATCAAACTGAAAATTAACACAATAATAGCCAGGACAAAGTCATACAACAGACAAAAAAAGGGTACAGAAACACAGAGAAGAGAACAGGACAGAACAGAGAGAAAGAGGACGAGAGAGAAGAAGTGGCAGACATACAGAGAGAGATATGCAAATGGCATAGAAATGTGGTCGTAGAGTCCGGTTTCATTTCGATAGAATGATGATGGGACAACGGCGAGAAGGGGAGGGACAAGAGGAGGCAGCATATAAATTATAACACCGGTGTGTCTATTAAAATGATTGTATCCGCTCGATTATGCACACACACAGAATGAAACAGAGACAACAAGGCACACAAGGAGCGAGAGAGAGAGAAAGAGAGAGTGCGAGTGAGAGAGGGAAGTATAGATAGAGCAAATGGTAGGCAAATCTCTAACACTGAATATATAGTAGAAACTTTTTGACTTCATCATCGTATACATATATACAGTTTGTATCTGTAATTCCCCATTTTAAACTCACCTCTGCTTCCTTCCTCACTCCCTCTACCTATCAGTTGTTGGTTTATTTTCACTTTGTATTTGAGTTGATATTATGCTGTTTTGACAGCTAATTTGTTACGTTCAAATATGCACAAAAACCTAAACTTATTCAGAAAAAGCAAGCATTTTATTTGCTGGCATAACACAGAGAGAGAGAGAGAGAGAGGGCAATGAGGGAATAAACCAAATTGGCAGCCTCTTAATTTTCCTTTCTCCGCACTTTCCATTCTCTCAAGACCGAGACAATAATTAATCTGGCTGAGAACCAGGCGGAAGCCAGGAAGGCTAGCAGGCAGCTGCAGGGCCAAGTTATGTTTGCAGGTAACTAACAAAAACCGCAGAGAAGCAAAACTGCAGCTAATAAATTTCAGATAAGACAGGCCTAAAAGTATGCAATACTCATACAGAATCTGGGACTCCTCCCCCACCCACCGAACACCACACTCGCACACAAAGTGCTCCTGCTCCTTCTTCTTTAATATACATAGCTCCCAACCAATCTCTGCTCTACTCTGCACTTCATCTAACCGCAAGTGCATCAACTTGCCAAAGCTCCTGCCATTCAAAATAAATGAGCTAAATAAGCAGACTGACATGAGCAAAAACAACAACACTAACAGGAGCAACAGCAGCAGCAGCAGCAACAACAAAATACATTATAGAAAAGCCAAGTGCAATGAGCGAGAGCTACACCTACAAAACATAGATATATATAAATATACACTTGCGAGGGAAGTGTAAGAAGTAGCTGACATTCATTTTAAACTGATTAACTCAAACTAAACAAGAAATCTTTGTTAAAACTCGCTAAGTTGTCTGACTTATAAGGAAATCAAATTCAAGAATTCCATGTCTTTTCGATGTCCTTCATTATAACTTGGCTAAAAATGTCTAAAAAATCAGTTTTTAACTAAAATGTTGTAATTGAATAAAGAGCATTGTCTGCTGTATTGTTAGGGAAACGAATTTTTAAATGAAATAACGAAATAAAATCGATAAACTAAAATATCTTAAAAACCATTAAAAGTCTAATTTTGATTTCAAGGAGTTCAGTTTTCTTGAGGAAGTTTTCGACGGCCCCTCGTTAATATCAATGTGTGTGTGTATGCATGTACATTATATAGCCATGTTTAAGCTTATAATGTTTTGGTGTTGTGTTTTGTTTTGTGTCTGCGGAGTTTGTTTTAACTATCAATTAAAGCGCCTCGATGCTAATTATGTTCTTGCCGCTGCCGCACGTTGCAGCGTCTCCTCTATCTTTCTGTCTCGTTCTTATTCTCTGTCTCGCTTTATTGCTGCCATTTGGTGTGTGTCTCCATGCTTATCTCCCATGTCAGCAACAGAGGCCATAACTTTTCAATGCGGTTTCTCTGATGTCAAAAACGTTCTCTCTCTCTCTCTTTCACTCATTATCCTTTTCTATCTCTCAACCTCCCTATTCTGCTCTAATGGGCATTCCCATACATATATACATATTTATCGTCTATATGTATATGTATTGTCTAGTGCATTTGGTTAGCGTTTCTAGTTCTTATTGTTTGACTTGAAATTAGTCAAATATTTGTTTTTGTCATTGTCTCTGCGTGCTTGTGCGTTTTCCCCCTACTCTTCATCTCTCTTTCTCTCTCGCACGCATACGCTATCTCTTTCTGGCTGATGATTTATGTTCCATTGTTGTTTTTGTTGTTATTGATGTGCATAAATCAGGACAAAAGCATAATAGATAGAGATAGAGCAATAGACAAACGATAGGCGATAGTCCCATGCTTAGCATATGTCAAAATGACCAGCACCAAGCTCCAGGATAATGAGTTAAAGTCAATAATAATGGCAATTGGTTGGCTTGTTGGATTGCCGAATGAATGAACAGACAGGCATACAGACAGACACTCATTTCGTTCGTCGGCTCGTCGGTTGAAATAAGCTTTTGGCCATAAATTGAGTAATTAATCGTTGAGTAACGCTTACACACAGTTATCGGTGATAATTAATCGCCATATAAATGTTATAAATTTGCATATATTTAGTGGAAAACCAACAAAAGCACCAAAAACTACAAGAATTGCAAACCAAAAACATTTGCAGAATCAAAGTTTACAGAATTTAACAAACCGAATTTTAAATTTCTAACAAACTTCATTATCGGTTTATCCACTGCTCAATTTATTAGAGAGATTTGAATCTAATAATGAGTAAGATAGGTTTGAAAAGTTAATAACAATTTGAAATGAGTGTACACAAAATCGGTAAGACGATTTTTAATTAAAATCAGTTATCGATAAAAAGTGATCTCCAGGATTTATATCGATATATAATTTGCAATTTTCTTCGGATTGGTTTTAGAAACTAAATAGGAAAGTCCTGTTCTTCCACGACAGTTAAAGTTTAACAGTTTTTTTCAGCTAAAAAACATTTATCGATTAAATTGTAAGACTTGAAAATTTTCTTACGATTTGGTAGATTTATCAAGACTTGCTCAGATTACTCAATTATCTGAAACCGATATTTATTTTGTATGGTAAGCAACTTTAAATTTGCACAAATCCATTAAACATCGATAACCACTTTGAGTTTAATTGTGACATAATCTTAATGAATTGTTTTGTTATTCAAATAAATGTAATAAAAGTTTAATTCAATTTCTTTATTTACCTATTTTTTTGTTTGTTTAGAAAAATATGTATGTAGGCAGATTGATTTAATGTTTTAAATTTAATAAAATTTAAGCCAAAGTGCAATGGCACTTTCTAAATGCTGTGAAATCAATGTGGCCACTTAAAAAATTTTTGCCTGTCATATTCATTTTTTATTTTTATTCATGAACAATTAAATTGTAAATTAAACAAAAAACGAAGCGAACCAGCGAACAGCAGCGGCAACAGCAACAACAATAACGAGAGGCAAGTGGCAATATAATTTAATTAACAATATACAGAAGCAATCGGTTGAGAATGAAAATGAATGAAAAAACATATATGTATATATATATATATTTCATATAAAAATGTGAAAACAATGAGCCAAAAAGAGAAAAGAAGAGAGCAAAGAGAAAGCGAAGATCTCATGACAGAGTAAAAAACAAAAAGAATTATATGAAATTAAGTTATGATGGGGAAATTATGAAACATATATAATGGATGGATGCATGATGCTGCTGCTGCTGAAGCTATTGATGGCACTGACCAGCATAATTATAATGCACATCACCGAAGCGAATACTGGAACTACGTAGATCCGACTCGACCCCTTGGACCGGGTGAAACGGTCAGGCAGACGGCAGGCAGGCAGTGAGAGATAAATATCAGCGATTAATTTGAAATTTATTGCTTGCATTTAATAATTTATTAGTGAATGTGAGAGAGAGAGCGGGATAGATAGTCAATGAGCTTGGCTTTGTTCTTGTTGGTGTTGCAGTTGTTGTTGTTGTTGTTGTTGTTGTTGTTGTTGCTATTGCAATTTATGTTTCTTGCCACACACACACATGCAAACATATTACGTATACGCCGCATTGTTCCCTCTTGCAACACAGCAGCGCAGCTTCAGCGAGCGCAAAATGTTAATCGCCTGATTCGGCCTCTGCTTCTCTGCCCTTTGGCTTTGCTGCATCACTGCCACCACCAACAGCAATAACAACAACAAGAAAAAGGGCAGAGAAGTGGGTGTGTTTGAGTGTGTGTATGCCTGGCGGTAAGGGGAGAGATGGTGGCAAACACAATTGCATTTAAATTGCATGCATCGTTGTTTGACTTTTGGGGCTATTTGTGTGTGCAAGTTTTCGCTGCCATGCCCCATAAATAAAATGCAAACAACTCAATTTGCGATGCTTGTGTGTGCCACAGAGAGAAAGAGAAAGAGAGAGAGAGAGAGAGAGAGAGCGAGAAAGAAAGCATGAGGTGAGGATGTGGTTGCATTTGGTTTACTACCTACCTATATACCTGTGCATATATATATATTTTTTTTTAAAGCCAACTTTCATATTTAATGAAACAGGGGATTATAAAATTTACGAAAAGAAGGTCAGTGGTTACGTTAAGGTAAGACTATTTAAAAATTTATAGCAACAGAATCAATCAATTTATACATATAAACAGGGTAATGCATAACAACATCTTCAAAAGGTAACCACAAAGAAAACTCCGCTTTAAATGTCAAAATCTCAAGTCTCAATGGGTTCCCCAAATGATTTTTATGGAGACGGCATGATAAAAGTGTTCATTATTGCTCTGAGTAGTTTTTATCTTTCTCCAATTTAAATTCATTTCAAACGACTTTGAATTGTTGACCATTTTTAGTAAAAACCATTTCAAGTTTGTCCCCCATTTTAGCCTCTTACTCCTCTTGGCGGCGAGTAATTAATCACCCTGTATGCAATATATAGGAAACCTTATCCACTCACAACCCTAAGACTCAAATCTCTTTACATCAATTTGCTAATCTTGGCTAATTATTGAAACTCAGCTGCAAAAAAAGATTTTTCTAACATAAAAAAAAGAAGAAAAACTGAAGGGAAAACCCAAACCCAACTCTTCTTTTTTACCCCAAACCCTCACACATTTCTGTCGACATTTTCATAGATTTAAACAAAAAAACTTTTTAATTAAAAACTTTTTTCTGCACTCCACTTTGTTTTGCATGGCGTTTCTTTTTGGGGATTTTTTTTCTCTTTTTGTGTTTTTTTTTTTTTTTTGGTATTTATTTTTTATGCGTCTTTTGGCTGGCATTTGTCTGACGTTTTTCCTCCACAAAACCCTGCCCCCGAGGGCTGTTGATGGGGCAACCACAGAAAAAACAACAACAACAAAAAGCAGCAACAACTGCGGTGGCAACAATTAAAAGTGCGCCACTTCTGGGAGGCGGCAGCGGCAGCAGCACTGGCGTGGGGGCGTGGCAACAACATCAGCACTTAATGTCACATTTCATTAGCCGCACACAAGAAAACAGCGGAAAACGTGGAAAAAAAAATCCGGGAAATACTTAGCTAAGGGCAGAAAGGAGGGAAGAGAGAATTTGTTTTTGTTTGTCTGATGGCCAATAAAGAAAATGTGTTGCATATCTTGTGGCGCTTAATGGCAATACGAATCGAAACGAATTCTACTTAAGAAGAGAAAGAAGTTCCTTCTTGAATTTAAAACTAGTTGAATCTTTTCTCTTGAGCAAGGAAGAGAAAACGTGGAAAATTGTGTAAAATTAAATTACTCACTAATTACGCATAAATCCATCAGAATTAACCACAATTAACTAAAGTTTGTGGCACACAGAAGCTACCTAGCTGTCTCTCTCTCTCTCTTTCTCGCCTTGTCTCTGCAAAACGAAGAAGAAAACTTTCTTTTCTACTGCTTGCGCTTCATTTCAATTATTCAATTTTACACCTTGTGGCATTTCACACCGAGCACACCAAGTAAGCAAGCAAAACGAGACGAAAACGGCAAGAGAAGAAAATGAAATCAAGCAAGGAATGAGGTATGAGGTAAAGGGAAGAGGAAGTGGTTGATGGGTGTTCGGGTGTTGGTTGAAATTCTAGGGAATTTGGTAGCCTCGACCGTTCTACAGTTTTTCCTTTAGCTACACATTAATCGCCCAAGCCAAAGGACCAAGTTTTTTGTCGACATCGTCGTCTGTAGCAGAGTTTTGGAATTCAGTTCAGAGCGAAAAAATAAAAACGAAAAACTAAACGAAAAAGAAACGAAACGAACAACAACAACAACAACAACAACAGAAAGAGCAACTGGAATTTATACCCCCCACTCCATTGCCCATTCCTTTAGGATTTCACTATGAAACTCTGCTCTATGGCATCTACTAATGACAATTGGAATTTTCATGCTTTTAATGCAATTTCTTTGCTACACAATTTGAACAAAGAAACACAAAATATTATAGAAATTATAGTTGCGAGGGTCATTTTATAAGTTACGAAAGTTTGTGGTTTCTGCTGGTACACAGTTAATTGGGACCCAAAAGGACATTTTTGAACTGCCGTCAAGCCTAATGGCCAACACACTTTACGAATTTCGGACTTTCTTAAGTAGCGTAACTTATTTTCGCGCATCTTGCATTAACGCGTTTAACTTATAGTAAAAGTTATATATGCAACTGAAGGCAAACACAAAACAAGCTCGTTTACATATTGCACTTTACTTGGGCAAAACTTTAGAAGCTTCTTTGTAGGTGCTTGACACACATGATTTTATCGCCCAAACTGCCCGTTAAAGTATGTCTTGAATGATTCGTGATAAGTTTATTTGCTTGTGAGATCTAGAGAGAAATTTTAAACGTTTGACCTCGCTCAATTACCACAAATTTGTTCATTTTATAGACTAGTAATTAAAATTTCAAATTTTCTTTTAAAGGAAACTAACCAACTAACAGTTTATAAAAGGTGACTTTTCAAAGTGGGCTACGACGTTGATATGAATTATCTATGATCTCGATCGAACATTAAACGTTAAAACTTAAAACATTTTGAGATGAAAACAGACTTTACACAATTACTAATTGAAGTTAGGTTAGTTAATCTAAGGGAACATAAAAAAAACCTATCTATTGCAGTCTGCTTTACCGTTATAGCTTCACTTTGTTCAGAGTATATCTATTGTAGAGATCTTTTAAGATTTTTTACTTATATGTGGAGCTCTATAGACATTGGATCTTTTTAGTGATCTACGAGTATTTTTTTAAAAAAGATATCTCTATAAGAAATTATACAAATTCTAAATTACCTTTTGCATTATTTATTAAACAACTCTTGTATAAAATTTCACACGTTCTAAAAAATTGCATAAATTATATAAATAGCTAAAATAAATTCAATATCTGTTTTGCTTTATTTTGTTTTCTTAATTTTTTTTCTTTTGGCAATTACAAATAAACAACAAATCTTCTCTCTTTTATATGAATCTATCTCTCTCTATCTATGTACATATTTCTCTATTTCTTTCTCTCTCTCTGTGTGTGTGTGAGAGAATGTTTGGGCATTAGGCCAAGAAATTTGACTTGAATTTAACATTGGCGAGAACTATAATTTGACACGAATTTGCGGCATTTTGTATGTACAATGATATATTTATATATGGATAATTTGTTGTTGATTCTTTTGCATTTTGTTTAATTCGAGTGTGGCAAATGTTTATATGAAAATTGACACAGTCCGACCGCAAAAATGTAAATTGCAATGTAAGCGATTTTATAATTGAATTTTACAGTTGCTACGATGATAGTCATATATATAGAAGGGTAAAAGGGTATATATGGGTTGGTTTGTTGGATGGATGGATGGATGGATACATAGATAGATAGTGAGATAGTTGTTGGGCAAACAAATTTTTGGTAGACTGTAAATTGAACATATGGATGAAATTTAAATTTGACTTGCTTCGTTGTGGAAAATTAACTCATTATAAAATTAATTAAACAATTGATGGCCAAAGTACGAGCTGGCGGAAATTACACTCAAATGTAGGAGAAGAGGGTCAAGGCAAGGGAGATGCAATTGTGTGTGTGTGTGTGTGTGTGTGTGTGTGTGCAGTGTGTTGGCAATCAGTTTTCAAATCGCCAACAGCAAACAATGCTGCACCTACAGATCATTGCGTACGCAAATTGAGGTTAAGGGATACCGGAGACGGAGGGGGAAGTTCGGTGGAAAAAACAATAATAAAATCAATTTGTAATAAACCACATGGGAAGCATGAACAAAAAAAATTTCAGAGACCATAAAAACGGCAATAGAGTTGGCGATGGGGGGGAAAGGGGCAGGAGGCCAGGAAGCTTTAGGTCCAGTTATGTTGTGTGTGTGTGTGTGTGGCCAAAGCCAGTAACCGCAAAAGAGCTTTAAATTGTTGCATACTTTTCAGCGAAACTCGCTAAACTCGAATGCCATGAGTGGGAGAAGCGAAATGGTGGCAGAAAGATGGAAGGCAGTTCAAAAAATATCACATTTAAAGTGACAACTTTTTAAATAATGCATTGAATATTAATTGTGTGCAGAGGGCAAATCATAAATGCAAATAAAATTTAATATACAAAAATGCAGTGTTGTAAAATGCCCGGCATCAAATTTAAAATTTAATCGTAATTCTATAGTTTTGCTTTATTGATATTTTCAAATATGTTTTGAAGCTTTAATAACCAAGGCTGTTTTTGTAGATTTCAGCTAAACTCAAAGCGAGTGTTAAAAAATGGTTGAAAGCCAATTGGTTAGCCTTGACAGCCGATTACATTCCATCGCAAGATATTTTAGAAGTTAAAAATCTATAATAATACTGACAATTTAGTGTTGGAAAATGCAAACGGATGAAATGTAAAGAAGGAGCAAAAAAACATCGGCAAGAAATAGCCACAAAGATCAAATGAACTATTTTTCAGTGTTGGTAAGGGCTTAAAAGAATGATTAAAAGTGTATATTTTTGTTTTTTGTCTGTTACACCTTAAATCAAAGTATTTTACTTTTCAATTCGGTACTTTAAAAAATGTTACTTAAAAATGCTATCGCTAATTTATTTAGTTTCTGTCGTCTTTTGTAAATGCCAAACAAATATGCACAAAAATGTAGCAACAAATGTCGCTTAATTGTTGTAACTGTCTGTCAGCTTGAAAAACATTTACTTGCGATGCCGCAGAGTCCTTCTCTCTTCTGACAGGACAGCATAAACATGTCGAGGCAGCACGGTGCGGCATGGCCAACCATCCAGCCAGGAGTAACGGAAAATGTTGGCAAAACTCTTTTTCTTTTGGTTTTAATTTGTTGTTATTTTCTTTTTTGTCAAACGCTGCGGGGGGAAGTGAAAAAAAGAAACAAAACCGTCGAGCTAAAAGTCGTTGACATAGACATAAAGCTAACTCTTTGTATGAGTGTGTGTGAGACACTTAACCACACACACACACACTCGCACACACTCGCACACCCACACATGGAGAAAAAACAGCCGTGACTGTAACAAAAAAGTTATATATATAGATATATGTGACTAATTTAAGAATCGACTTTCCTATACCCTTCCGAAAGGTTGGCTTAAAAAACTGAATCTACTGCCACTAACCATAGAACACATAGATGGGACAAACTCATGATTTTTTGATTGCAAACGCTAGCCTAGTCATGGAACCCCAGAGAACTTCGGGAAAACCCGAACGCTCTCACTCTCAATGAGAGCGTAAAATGGGGAGAGGGCAAAGCAGCTACGAAAAAATTTCAGTCTAGCACAGACTACCGAACGACGAAGGCAGGCCTACGTCGCTTGTGATTTCGTTCTGTCTATGTATGTGTACACTCGTCGGTACATGCTCAGGCTTCGTAGTGTGTGTGTGACGTGAAGTTGTACAACATCGCATTTCAATAGCTCGCTCGACCAAAATTTTTCATTTTCGAGAAAACAGCGGCAATGCGAATAGGATATGCCTCTGTCGAAAGAATATCAAGAAATATTGGCATCAGTTACGTATGTATCCCGGTGGCTGTGCCGATAGAGTGTTTGCTTGGCAATAGGAATGTCGCTGGTTCAAATCCCAACTCGATTATCGTTAACGAAGTTTTTTTTTGTCTATTTTTTTTATTTATATAAAAATAAAAAAATAAAAATAAACAAAAGGTTGGTTGTTTTTTTTTTTGTTTTATTTTTTATTTTGTTCCTTTTTGATTTTTTTTTTATTTATTTTCATTTTGTTTTTTTTTCCTTTTGTTTATTTTTATTTTTTTATTTTTATATAAATAAAAAAAATAGACAAAAAAAAACTTCGTTAACGATAATCGAGTTGGGATTTGAACCAGCGACATTCCTATTGCCAAGCAAACACTCTATCGGCACAGCCACCGGGATACATACGTAACTGATGCCAATATTTCTTGATATTCTTTCGACAGAGGCATATCCTATTCGCATTGCCGCTGTTTTCTCGAAAATGAAAAATTTTGGTCGAGCGAGCTATTGAAATGCGATGTTGTACAACTTCACGTCACACACACACTACGAAGCCTGAGCATGTACCGACGAGTGTACACATACATAGACAGAACGAAATCACAAGCGACGTAGGCCTGCCTTCGTCGTTCGGTAGTCTGTGCTAGACTGAAATTTTTTCGTAGCTGCTTTGCCCTCTCCCCATTTTACGCTCTCATTGAGAGTGAGAGCGTTCGGGTTTTCCCGAAGTTCTCTGGGGTTCCATGACTAGGCTAGCGTTTGCAATCAAAAAATCATGAGTTTGTCCCATCTATGTGTTCTATGGTTAGTGCTACTGCCTTCATTTTCTTGTGTCCTGACTTGGATGAAGTTAAGTTACTAGCTTTAGCTTATAATCCTGACTTTAAACTCCCCACATTCTGTTACATACACTTCAAAATTATAGGCATACCCCTCTTTAATCTCAACAGAGTATACTTGGGTATGAAAATGCTTGAAGGCACTTTGTAAAAACAGGCAAAGGGAAAAGGGCCTGAATGCGTCGCTCAATTGTCTTTTGCCTTGCCACCTGGTACACACACACACACTCGCACACAAAAAGAGCAGAAAGAGGGAGGGGGGTTACGGACAGACTTTTTCAAGCTCACTTAAGTCCTCATGTGTGTGTGTGTGTGTGTGTGTGTGTATATTGTGTGTGGCATTGTCTATAATTTTCATTTTCATTTTGTCAGCGCATTTTGTAACTTAATTAGCATTTTTTTTTTGTCTTTTTCCGTTGGCACTTTGCTTCATCTTTTCTTCTTTTTTTTTTTTTTGTTGGCCCAAAATTGTTTTTAATTAAGTGAAAATTAATAAGAATTTTTTTGTTTTTAATATTGTCAAATGAATTGTTCTGTGTGATAGGATTTGCCATTTAGGCTTGTTCATTGATTTTTTGAAAAATGTTCTAGAGAAAAATGGTAGAAAATTTATTTCTTTGCACATCAAAAGTCTTAACTTGAGGCTGGTAAACATGACTTAACAAGGCACACTCACACACACGCACATATAATAAAGTATACACTCACATACTTTCCACACACATTTGCATACATCTATATATGCTTTGGCATTTCAACTTGTCTTGCAATTTTGTTTTCTGTAAAGACTGAATACTGAGTGTAATATGTTAAAGGGGGAAGGCCTTGCCAGTTGTTGGACAAAGGGAGCGTAGTGGAGATGTGTGTGAGGGGGCGATGAATCCTGACACTTGTCTGTCCTGTTTGCTGTTTGGTGTTGTTGTGCTTTGTTGTGTTTTGCTGTGTGTGTTATGTGTGTTGTGTGTTGCCTGCCATTGCATAAATGCCTTTTAAGTCGCTTTAATCTTCTTACATTTCAAGTTGTTTGCTGTTACTGCATAATTAATTAGTGAAAAATGGCAAGAGACGACCAAGAGACTCAGACAGAGAAACACAAAGAGAGAGAGAGAGAACGAGATAGAGGGGAAGAAAGAAGGGTAAAATAAAAGTGAAGATGATGACAAAGTTGAGTTGAAAGTGTTGCCTGTCTGTTTGTCGTATATTTACGATGCACAAAACATTGCAGTTCTTGATTCTAGCTATGTACATTTTGCACACTCTTTTATCTTAAAAGGATACATTAGTTAAAAATTTAATAATATAAATAATTTTAAAAACTTGTAAACTATTTATTTACTTGACGAGACGCTAGATCTGTCTTAGAAACCTTTCAGAAGAACAAAATCTAAAAGAAAAGCCTTGTGAAGAATATTAGATTCATTTTTTGCGGTAATATTGAACTACATTAAAAAGGATATTAAAAAAAAGTTCAAAATTCTAAAGAGCATGGAGCTACATATCTAGGGGAAATTTTTCTTAAATATCGTTAGAAATCTTTTTCGAGAATTATAATTACATTTGTTTTAGTCATATATCATTATAAAGAGATAAATTTTAAACTTATTCAACTTAATAATCCTCGTAGTTTCTAAGCTACAAACTTTTATGTGTATTAAAGCAATCTAGTTGAAAATACTTGTTCATTTTATAGAGCATCAAACTATAGATGTGCTCAAAAAAATGTTAGATAGATGTAGAATTTTCCAAACAGCTTTTGTTTGTTTAAATGAGGCATCTTTTAATGCATTTACTTACTTAATTCTTTGAAAGATTTTGTCCAAAATAAAGTACATACCTGAAATAAAGAGAGTAGAAATAAAAAGAAAGTTAAAAGATTGTTTATACTTTATTTAAAACCACTTTAACCAAAAATTACTTAAATTAAAAAGTTAATCTTAAGGCCCTATTAATTAAATGGGAGGGTGGATCTTAATTTCCTGATAGGTTGTTGGGCTAAATTAACAATTCTTTAGCCCTTTTTGCCGCAAATGACAAGGCAGATTATGCACTTGCTGCTTGTCCTCCTCCTTTCTGTCAGCAAGCAGCTTAGCAGCTCTCAGCAGCCAGCGCACTTAATGGGCCGCACACACATACACACACACACAAAGAGATACACATATACTTACACCTAGACAAACTAGGACACTACTACTAAAGTCCTTGGGAGCAACTACCCGCATTCTCAGTCGCGGCACTTTAAAATGTAACAAGAAAATTGGTAATTGCTGCAGGTCATGCGTCCCCCTGACTCACCCTACCTCTCCGTCTCCTTCATTTCGGCACACACACACAAAAGGACCTCAAAAGCCGCAACAACATCTTTTCAGAACGTCCCCTCCCCCAACACACAGACAGACAAAAGCCTCTTCTAGTAGTCGAAATGCTGGCTTAGCATTTGCCATTAATGTCAGCAGGTTGGCAGGTTCAGGTCCAGGTCCAGGACCACGACCAGGTTACTTCTTGCTAGAGATGAGATTCTGACTAAAGGGGGGACAGGGATATACACTCAAGTGGGTCATTCACGCATATATGTATACCAAAAAAGTTGGATCTTCTACTGATTGCATACACTTAATACTCGTTGGTCTTCTTGTTCATCTTCTTGGATGCTTTTTAGGTGTCAATCACATAAAATTTGATGCAATGCAATGCTCAGAAATCAGAATCACAGAAGTGGAAGTGTAGGAAACAAAACTTCAACTTTCAACTGTCATAAAATAAAATGGCCAAATGTTGAGAACGAAAAACACTGACAAAGAGAAACGAAGAAGAAAATAACATTTGTGGAAAAAGTTTTTCACACACACAGACAGACGCACACTTTAAAAACCATTTTCAGAGGCCACAAAAATTGCCCTCACTCTCCCGGCAAACGCTTCCACCTTATTGTCTTAATGTTGGATGGAAACCGAAAACAAAAAAAAAAAACAAAAAACAACAAAAAATAGAAATAAAAAGGAAAACTTGAAATTCATGCGAAATTCTCTTCAACTTGCTAGCCACTTAAGACCAACAGAGAGACTTTCTCTATTACGACTTCTGTTCCCGGGTTTTTTTCTTCTATCTACTACTCTTTCTCCTGCCAATTGCATTGGCATTTGGCTAGATATTTTAACGCCCAGAAAACAACAAAAAGAAAAAACTAGAGGAATTGTAATTTAGTTTGATGGGCGTGTCACAGACACCAATTTCACTTGTCACATGTTGCATTTTACTCCCTTTTTTTGTTTTTTTCGGACTAGACCAGAGCGAGCCACCCCCCTTGAAGTTTTATGTGTTTGTAATTAGTTTTCACAACTCAGAGGGGAGAGGTTGCTGTCGGAAATGAAATTGCTTGCAATCATTTTTCAACAAAATAGTAAATGGAATATTTTGTAATTTGAAATTAGCGCCCAAGAGATAATAATAAACAACAGCAGGCGATGCCAAAAGAAGACAGACCGTAAAGAGAAGGGCATACCCAGAGAGAGAGGATGGAGTTTAGCTTGATCCGCTTAGTGGGCAGGCAGACAGGCAAAGATGCCGGCAGAATGTTGTCTAGAAGGTTGGCAATTTACAAAATGTGCTTAACGCACACTTTTTTTTCTCATTTTTTGCTTGGTTCTTTGGGGGGAGTAAGAGAATTTTAATGAATTTTTCGACTGGCTTAGAAAAATGAAGAAAGTGTTGCCTACTTATTTGAAAGTTGAAGAAAAATTATGCATAAGAAGGAAATTAAGTGTTGCATAATGCTAAATAATGAATTATTTGGGTTTGCGTTTTTCCTTTTCTTTTTTTTTTACCAACTCAGATTATGAGGATAAGGCCAAGTCTTAAACCAATACTAAAAAAAAACAAGGTCAGCGAAAAAAAAACTGGTAAGCCTTCTGCCAAGTGGCATTTAATTTTTAATTGAAATTCAGTAATTGAATTAACTCCATTTGAATCGAAGTTGGCATACTTCTAGTTGATTACATTGGCTTTAAAAGTAATTAATTTCATAGAATTTGATATTCATTTAAGTTATCTTTTCTAATGTTTAGTTTGCTGAAACTAAGTTCAAAATTATGCATAGTTATGGATTAAGCCCTTATAGAAAATTATTATAAAACTGTTTATTTTATGACATTAAAACTGTTTAAAACCTCTGATACTAAACATTTACTATTGTTAACCAGAATTAGACAGTTTTGATATTTGTTAAAATTCTTAGAATTGCTGAGTTTTCCAGAATAAATTTATCGTATCAAAGAGTATAACAAAATAAAGTTTAAAGATCAAAACATGGCCATATAATCAACTTAGTAATTTGCCAAATTTTAAATCTCACTTTTCAGTTACTATACAATTTTGAAAGAATTTTTCATTGGCTTTTCTTGCGTGTTTGTGGTGTCTTGCTTATGTAAAGGATTGATTAGAAGAAATAAGAAAACTCATTAAAGATTATAATCTTGTATAAGGATTTTGTGTGGCATGCCTCAGGATCATTTGGGGAATAGACATTGTTGTTGGCATATGGAAAGCCTCTTTCAACGCCTATAGACATTATCATCATCATTAAATGTCATTATGTAAATAAAACCAAATGCTGTTGCTTTCACTCCTCTCTCACTCCTCTTTCTCTCTCTCTCTCTCTTTCTCTTTCTCTGGATATTTGGGGCACAAAAAAGTTTTCAATGGAATTACATGGCAAAAACTCTTGAAACAAAGTCGCAGCAACGTGTAGAGCCTAATAAACTTGGGCAAGCCCCATAAATATGCGTCGCCAATTCCCACCAGAAACCAGGAGAAAAAGAGGAAAGCGAGATAGAGAGAGAGAAAGAGAGAGAGGGAGGAAGGTAGAGGTTAAAGCGTGTGAGCCGCGAGCGTGAAGTTTGCAAGTAGCAAATAAGACAGAGACGATATCCCACTCAAAAGCAATGCGGCAAAATTACGCATACGCCGTGTGATGATGTCAACGCAAAAAAGAAGACGATAAAGATGAAGACAAGATGCAGAGTATGCGGAATGGGACATGGAGATGGGAATACTAAGCCAAATACAAAATTAGAAGCGGGCTTTGTGTATGTTTTTTTTTTTTGTTTTTTGTTTCTTTTGCTGTTTCATTCAGTTTTGTTGTGTTTTCTCTGTTGCTGGCACAGCCTCTTAAATGCCTCGCTGCGCGCAATGAATTTGTTATGAATTTATATTCGAAAAATGTGGGTGGAGTAGAGAAGTTGGCAGGCAAATGAAAGTAATAAGTTCCATGTGGCTGCATCTTAGAGCAAGAACTTGCTCTGGTCTTGGTGTTGGTGGTGGGCGGACAAACGTGCGACAAACGACAATGATTACACTTTGAGTAAGACAACAAGACGAGGAGGAAGGGCTCGCACGCAAAGACTCTGTCTCCATCTCCGACTTCATCTCCATCTCTGTCTACGTCTCAGACATTCCACTTTGCCACCCAGGTTAAGTCCAATTTGGCAGGCACATAATGCCGACAATGCTGACAATGTCTTTCGCCCTCTGTGCCTCTCCATCTCACTACACCCCGTTTCTCTCTTTCTCACCCCCTACAGCGAGCAAAGCGGCGGGCGCGAAAAACATTTCTATTTTGGCATTGCTTTCGTTTTCAATTTGTTCGTCGTCATCTTCAGGAGTTGCTGCTGCTGCTGCTGAAGATGCTTTTGCCTCCAGCTAAAAACTGGCCAACAAATGACTGGCAAAGGATGCCGCTGCCTCGCGCGGCTTTTCGTGAAAAACAATAAATATTAAAATAAAATTTGTTATGGGAGACAAACACAAAGATACCCAGAGAAACACACACACACAGAAAATGAGAGAGAGAGATGAATGGTTGGAGGTGGAAGGTGGCATCGGAGAAGACATCGTTTGGTAAATGCTTTAAGCGTACTGACAGTAATTTTAGCATGTAATTTGAATGTTGCCAGAAATGTTCAACATAAACCAGGTTAAAACGAGGTTTGCTTGTTGAAGTGGGCAAAATTAAAGAAGCCTCGGCCAACAAAACCTTCAATTAAATTGGAAAGTGTCTCAATAAAGAAAAATTTACATAAAACTTTGCGTATAGTCGCAAGCAAAATGTTTAAATATGGGGTTGAATATTTAATTAAATTAGAATTCTTAATAGAAACAAGATTGGTAGATCTTGGCACCTAAAAAATAAAGTAGAAATTAAATTTTAAGACCTCAGAATAAATAGAGACAGGTAAAAACTAGAACTTTATGACAAATGTTCTTGAATAAGCTACGCTTTTTAGCTCACTCAGGACCATTTGACATATGATTCCTATAGTGCTTCTACAACTCTTCAAAAGTATGAAAAAAACATGCATATGAGCTTATATATACCTTTCTTCTTTTAATGTCACTTTTTCGTCGCAACCATCCTAAAGTTTTAACTTCAAAAGAAACAAAATAGAACCCCTTCGTCTTAAAACACAAGTCAACCCAAAAAACAATGCTAGAAAATCAAATTCAGTATTATTTGTAAGCAACCAGAAGCAATAATAATTAAATTTAAAGGCCTAAAACAGGCTAAAACATCTTTAAATGATGAAAATACATTCAAGTTTCTGCTTGAAAATGATTATTTTCCATCTTTTCACTTTTGCACCTTTATATTGAAGAAGTTAAGTCTATACAGTTAGCCAAGTGCCGCCCCTTCAATTAGAGAGTAAGAAAACTGCAGACACGCCAGCAATTTCACAAAGATACACACAAACACACAGCACACATACAAATGCAGTTACATTTAGAGATACGGTTACGGTTACAGTTACAGTTATAGGGAGTAACTGTAAGTTGAAGTTGAAGATATAGATACATCTATCTATGGCATAGCAGGCCATGCCCAGGCCAGGACCAAAGGATGTTGCTATGCGATGCTGTTTATAATTTTATCAACTTGTATAAATATGACAAATCGCTTTATGACTTCTCACGCAGCAGGAGCAAAGCAGCAGAAGCAGCGGCAGCCGCATCAAAATTGCTGGAAGGAGCCGTAGTTCTCGTCGTTTTCGTTGTCGTCATCTCACGCAAGAGGCGATCCGTGTTGCTTGTTGGGTCTGGCTTCAGGCAACCGCAGCAACAACAACAACAAGATGACAGACACGACAACAAAAAGACAAAAAAAAAAAGCAAGGATAGAAAAGAAAACCGAAAGCGAGAAGCACAAAAACGAAAATAACGAAAGGAATAACTAAAATAATCAAGAAAAATGTTTTGCACTAAATCAGCACACAGCACACACACACACAGAGAAAGAAGGAGACCAAGTTAAAGGTTGCTGGGTATCAAGAAAATGTGGGAGAGAGTACGTAACAGGAAGGGAAATGAAAACTGACGACGACAAGGACACACACCATGGCAACTTGGCCATATCCACGTTTTTATATACCTCTGAACTGTGAGGACAAGTTATGACTCTCGTTTACTTTGTGCTTTGCTTGCCTTTCCCTTACAGTTTTTTTCATCTTCTTTTTTGCTTCTTGTTTTTTTTTTTCGCTTTCCAGCTGCCATATGCGGGGCGTATACGCAATCTTAACGTGCAGCTTATGCGCTTTTCCGCCTCACGCGCTTTTCCGGCAGCGACAGCGACATCGCCGACATCAGCGACAAGAGCGGCAGCACCTCCAACTGCAGGCATAAAAATGTTGATGCTATCCAGAGTCAAAAAGGAGTCCAAAGTTATCCTCTACTAGGATTCCTTCATTTTTTTTTTTATATACCCTCCCAAGTTAATTTGCATAATTATGTTTCTCTCACTCACTCGGCTAGTGGTATTTTTCTTTTTTGGTTTTCTCCTGTTAAATTGAGCATTAAATCCACTAGTTAAATATTTGAGACAAACCTAATTAGTCTGACCAAAGAAATGGGAGGAAGCGAAAAACAAAAGGACAAAGAGTAAATGAATTAATAAATTCATTGGAACCAACAAAAAGAAAGAAAAAAAACAACAAAGGTAGACCGACCATCATCAATTGTTGACAAAATAAGAAGACTATAAACAGAGCGAGAGAACTTAATGTGCGATACTTTTACCAGTGTGACAACAAATGTGCCACACTAACCCAACAGACAGATGTCATAAACTTTTCCCGTCTACAATTAAAAGGGAAACTTCGTTGGTACACAACAAATAGGTGATGGTTGATATTTAGGGGGGGGTGGAAATGAATTGCTTTTAGGTTTATTGACTCTTTGGCAGGTTCTCGAGGGCAATGAGTTGCGATTCTTTCTCAAAAGAAGTGACCGACACCTTATTGAACATACAAACACCATTCTATTAAATATCATGTTGTGTCTGTGACTGAAGAAAGACTATTACATGTTTAATTACATCTTAATGTGTCATTAAATGAACAATAAAAGTCAATTAAACGTTTAATAGATTGTCGAAAATCTTATAGGTTTTCTATGTCCTTTCACGATGAAAACTAAATCATTGATAGAATTTTTTTATTGAATATTGTGCTTGAAGCAGCCACATAGAAAATTCTTTTGATAAGCTTAAAGAAGAAGAATTCTTAAAGAGTTAAGATCAACAATAAACTATTGTCCTAAAGAGAAGGTTTCCTTAAAAGTTTGTACAGAAACTTATTGTCTCGCATACATTTCTAGGTAGCTTTAGGTTTACTCTTGAAAAATTGCTCCTCAGTTACCTTCTTTGGAAGAACATGAAATTATTTCCTAATGCTTTCCATTATCCTCGATGTAATAATACTTTATTGGGAAAAAGTCCACATACAACTAAGAAAAATTGGCACAAAATTTAAACTTTTACACGTTTCATTATGAAATCAGTTATCACTTTCAATTTCATCTTAACTGATTTGAGGGGGAGCCAACGAAATGTTCTTGAACCATTTCGAGAGCGTAATTTTCATTTCAATTCCAACACAATTGCCGATTGTCTGTTTACCTATACATATTTTTCCATATCAAACAAAGATCTCTCCCGCCTTATTGTTGTTATACTTCGCCCCAACTTTCGCTCACTCAACTGGGCTGAAGTGTGGCCCCTTAAGGTTTGCTACATAATTTTGTCACTAATCCGGGTAATAAGATTGTTTAATTTTGCGCTAAACTTGACGCTTTTTTTTTGGTTCGCTTTCTTCTCGCTTCGGTTTGGATTCCTTTTTCTTTTTTGTGTTCGTATTTCTCTGTGTTCTGGTGTTTGGATCTCTTCCCCAGCCATTTGTTGTTATTTTGCTGGCGTGGCTTATTTTTGTTTGCCCTGCCCTCATTCATCCGCTGCCTTTCCTTGTACCCACCACTCGGTGATTTTTTCTCCTGCTGTAAAGCTATGCAAATTGAGGGGGCCGCACACCAGGTGGCCTGGACCTGAATCGAGGTCTCATGTGCATTGGCATACATTACCTTTCTTTGGAGTTGGTGGTGGTGGCGTTGCTGCTGCTAGCAAATGTTACAATCTAGCATCATGCCACTGCCCCCGTCCCAGCCACCCGCATCCCCTTACAACCGAGTCCCTTTTATTTGCACAAAAGAAGAGGCGCGCGTGCTTTCTCGCTCTGGTCTCCTTCCTTCTTCTCTTTTTTTTTTTGGGTTTCATGTCCTCCTCCTGACTGGAGATGACTCCTCTCTCTAGTGTGTTTGCCTCATTTCGTTTGATTTTGTTCCACATCCTTCTCCGACCTACTGCTAGCTACTCCTTCCTCCTTCTGCTCCTTTCTTTTTCCTTTACTTGCTACGTTTTTATAGATTGTGCCTTTTTGTGTGTGATAATAAATTTGCTTTGGTCTAAGGCAACAACAGGGGATTGCAGCAAAGTCCTTAACCCCTCCGACACCACTCCCCAAACTCCTCTTCCCTCGTTCTCGTTCCTTGCTTGGCAGCAGGCTGCTGCCTTTTTGCTGGCTTTCTTTCACATCTCTTCGTTTCTTTTCTTTTCTTTTTGGTATTTTTATGCAAACAATGCTCGAGTGTATGCAAATATTTGAGTTTTAAGTGTGTTTGCCTCATACACACACACCCATCCATACACACACACACACACACACTCATATGCAGACGTTGTAAGGACGAAGTAAAATTAAAAACCGACACAAATGAAGCAAAAAAAAAGTACAAAAATGAAATGAAATGAAATAACAAAAAAAAAAGGAGAAAAACGAACGAGTCTGTCTGGGGAGTTGATCTGGCAGCCTCTCAACCTCTCTCAGTCAAGTCTCCATTTTCTCATACACTTCATTTGCTTTTCAACTTGTGCATTTTGTTTCAATAAATGTGAAAATTATTAAATTAAGTGAGTTGCCTCCCCTACTCCGCCAACTGCTCTTGCCTCCACAGTAACATATGCCCCTTTTGGTGGAAACGAAAGTGGTTTTATGTTTATAAGCAAATAAATTACTGTGTAAATAGGTTAAATTCTCTCGCATGAGACCAAAACGAATAAAGGGCGGAGAAAAGGCAGGAAATGTGCGTCGTCGTCGTCGTCGAAGTCGACTGTGTGTGTGGCGCCTGAAGGTCCTCCCAAAAAACGAAGAAAACACAATTTTCTTCTTAGCATGGAAATTTACTTTAGTCGGTGTGTGTGTGTGTGTGTGTGCGTGTGTCTTTAGGGACCCTGTGTCCTGGCATTTAATGTGACAATTAAATTTCATCTCTTTGGTATTTATTTTCATTTTGCGTCTCGAGGCATATGTAAATCTCAGACGAAATGTGTGGAAATTAATTAAATATGCATTTCTATTTCAATTCTAATCTCAAAATAACAATATAGACAAAAAAGACACGGACTGAAAGGAAAAGCAACAGTAGCAACAAAAAAGTTATTCAAATGAAAAGTATGAAAAGTAATTAAAAAGTGAGCTGAAAACCGGGTGGCGAAAAAAAAAGACGCACAGTGTAAAAAAAAAATTACATAAATTAAAAAATAAAAAATTTTCACTTCCTCTGTTTGCTGTCAACGTCCTCTTTTCTTGTTGAAAAGGATTTAAGCCAAAAAATAATGATAATAATAATAAAAATGAGTGACTGACTGACGCGAATGAACGAGTGAGTGAGTGACTGAGTGAAAGACAGTTTGTCACAAGTTGTCAAAATGAATGTGAAAAGAGGCGTAATAAGTAGAGGAGAAGATGAAGATGAGGCAAATGAAGAGGGCTCTGGTTAAGTAGGATGAAAAGTTGTTAAAAACTCATAATGGTTGGGGGGGAAAAAAAAAACATAAAAACACTTGACCTTTTAAGGTCGCGTTAAGTGTATAAACTTTTGTTTGGCTAAGCAAATTTTGCGGAAGAAAAAAGATTTGTGTGATGCCTTTTAAGGCAAGAAAGGAATAGTTAAATTGCCCACTTGAGATAAAAATGGTCAAAGGAGAAAAGAAAGTTAAGGCTTTTAAATCCTCTAGGCACGTAAATCTTATAAAATATCAATAATAAAAGCATAAATAATTCTTAAAAAGTTTTCGTAACATTGCATCAAAAGCATATCAATTTAATAATTCACTTCAAACTTCTATAAGCTATTTATGTGAAAAGGAGAATTGAAAGAAAAATCTAAATATAGAAAATTAAATCGATAAGCGAATAAGTAGTTTCATTTTGATTCAATTTATTTGATGCCATTTTATATAGCCTTTTTCCCACTTTATGCCTTGCCAGTTTATTCAGTTAACCACTTCAAATATAACTCATACGCAGCATAGGCCAAATTGTTTTCATTAAGTAAGACCCTTCCTTGTTTCTCACACTTTGGCCTCATCCTTCACCTACTACTGCTCCTGCTTGCTCTCATCTTGCAACCAACACTTCAAACTGTCTGAGGATGTGTGTGTGAGTGTGTGTGTGGGTGGCTCTGAGTGTTTTTATGCTGCTCAAGTGTAAGGTAAACAAACACAGACAAGAAAAGCAGCTAGGAAAGCCAAAGGAAGGCAAAAGGAAAGGTAAGGCAAATGGCAACGGCAAAAAGGACGCAAAAACCAGGACACATTTGCCTTGGCTTGGCGGGCGCTCTTGAAACTATTATAAATGTTGACAATAATGGCTTTTTAAGCCTATTTCCAGCACTCGGCACACAGAATAAATGTCATTTAAATGGAATGCCTAATAAGTCACCTTGATGTATGTGAAATGTTACTTCATCATCCTACTCCTACTTCATCCTCTCTCTTCCTGCTTATTTTAAAAAAACGAAAAAAAAGCAACTTGCTATTTGAGCAGGAAATCGTTTTGTAAGTTGGCACTCGTATTTATCAATAAGCTGACATTATGATTAGTGAGCAATTTGCATATCGAAAGGAAAAAAGTCTTAATTACATATTAATGTGTGGCGAATCGCTCAGCCAGTTTTTAATTGGCCGCTTACAAGAGTCAGACTAAAAACTCCTTGCAGAAATCGCAGCAATCGTAACACAGAGAAAGAGTGATATAGTCAAGTTAATCCATAATCTCTGCCGGCAGCATATGCAAATCATGTTTGACAGCATCAAATGGTAAAAAACAACAAGGAAGGCGAAAAGGAAAGGGGAAAACCAAAGCGCCAGAAAGAAAAAAACCAGGGAAAGGAAAAACAAACACACACACTCTCAGGCACTTGCTCAAACATATGTATGTATGAAAGAGATAGCGATGCATTGTCGAACCCAAACTCAGGAAAGAAAAAAAACTGCCATCAGCATCTATGATACATGACTTCTACCCAGAGGAGCAAGCACCAGAAGAGACGAAACGAAGGGCAGAGGGAACCAGGAAAAGAGAGAGATTATAATGCCCGCTGATTGTTTAATCGCTTGGAAAGTGATGGAAAAGTTGGCTATAAGTCCCTGCTGCCAATGTAGAGAAGTGGGTGGTTTGATGGTTAAAAGAAAAGCCCATTCAAGTGTGCCCATTGAGTTGGGTTTTTGCAGCCAACAAGTTAACATTTCCATATGCTAGCTAGCTGACGAGATAACGTGATTAAGAAATGAATAGAAGAATGCCATAAATAGATGAAAACAAAACAAAAAAACCAAGAGAATGGCAAACTATGATAAGAATTGAAGTACGAGCAAAGAAAATTGAGATACAAATATCGACAAGTTAAAAAGTTTTCCTAAAAATAGTAAATAACACAAAGAATTTGTATAAAAATAACATGTTTTCTATATTTTAAAATTGGTTTGGTGGATTCAAGTTGATGGTCCTAACCTATGTTTAGTCACATACAGTTTCAAAAGGACACCATTGATTTAATAATCGATTATTGATTTGTGTTATAGGTCGATAAATGTTGACAGTTTCCAATCTAAAGATCTCTAAGTATCTCTATATACATAGATTGGTCACTTTTTTGTTGACTTTTTCAATGATAACTATATAAATTAGAAAACTTTTTGATGAACCAGATCTACAATAAACTATTGTGAATTAACGATAAATTATTATGGATAAATCGATAAATTATTTGCTAAAAATCTGTACTTTAATAAAGTGTCATATTAAGAAGTAAAAGTCAAACTATTTTAAACTATTATAAGACCATTTATAAACTTTTAAGTAGCTTAGTAAACAAAATTAGTTAAACTTTTCGAAAGTATGTGAAAAAGCTTTGCCTATAATAATAATAATAATGCCTATATATAATAATTTATCAAAGCATTTAAATATAATCATTGAAATGCTGTTAAGGATAAAGCAGTTTGATCTTTCGGAGAATTCGATCTCTGGGCTAAAAGGATAAAAAGTCGCTTACAATAAAAACATTGTGGAAGATAAAAGTAGCACCATTATACATTTCTAACTTTTATTGGAATGCTAAGATAATTTTGTCGAATAATTTTCTCATTTTCTAGGCCATTTGCTATAGCAAACGGATTCTCAATCACTTGTTCGAACACAAGCGCATACCGTCCCACACCCACACACTCACACACACTAAAAACGTTAAATGCTAACAAAACCATATTGATGCAGCACTTGAACAATCATCAATAAGTCAGCCAGCCAGCGGCAGCATCGCTTTTAAGTCAACTGCTTTGAATCCTTCACATAACAATACTTGCTGGATGGCTAATGCTATATAGCTATAGCCATCCTCTCCATGGACTCCCCCTGCTCCCGCCACGCTCTGTTGCTCCTGCTGCTCCATTTCCCCTGAGTGATATAAATATGCGACCATTTTTAAATGCAGCAGCGACAACGCGGCGCCATGTTGATAGCCAGATAGATAACTGTGGGCGTGGATTTTGGGTATGGGGATAGTTATAAACAGTAAAAATGGTCTAAAACGACTGCCAATCCAAGGGATAAAAATCTCGCCAGCAGCAGCAACAACAATAATAAGAACAACAACAACAACAGTAACGAAACGACTGTAAATCATTCCCAGCTCAGAGAGAAAGAGAAAGAGAAAAACTACACAAAGTTCCATTTGGATTTTTATTGTTGTCGCCAAGTTGCCCCGCCACCAAATCTCTCTACCCCACCGTCGCTCTCCTCTTTACCATCCTCTTATAAACATACCGAAATGCTTTTTGAATTGTAATTCTTTTTTCTTTTTGTATTTTCTACTCCTGCTAATGCCAGCGACGTCGCCAGAGCGAGAGAGAAACAAGAGCAGAGAAAGGGAGAGAAGAGCCAGAGAGTTGGTTTGAGAGTTCTTCTCGTTCACTCTGATAAGCGTGATTGAATTGATTTTCTATTTTTCTTCCACTTCCATTCTATATCTTCCTTTTTTTTTGCGCCACTTTGCTGATGGATATCAATTGAAATGCTTAAACAGGCGCTTTGCGCATTTTCAATTTTTTTTTTTTTGTCCTCCCCAATTTCTTGTTTTTTCTATTTTCTTAGCTTTTTTCAATATTATTTGTTGATTTTAGCCAGTAACTTAACTTACTGTCAAATGCTGCTGCTTTAGCTTTTGATATCGATTTCTTGTTTTTCTATGTTGAACACGTTTCAGCCGGGCCTAACTCAAGGCGCCATTAGGTGGAAGTAATCTTGCCACAATGACAAAACTTTTCAATCGTAAGACTTTGTCTATAAAAATATTGAATTTTTCAAAGAAAAGTCTAGAAAAAAGACATGAAACAAATGTAATGAAACACTCAATTGGCACAACCGAATGACATGAACAGGACACTTCCTGCCGATCAATTATACACTTTTAATTGGTTGAATAATAAAGAAAATATGTATGCATTTGACTAAGGTAAAGAAAAGACGGGAAAATCAAATTATGAAAATTAAGAATTAAGTTATCTTAATTTTAAAATTTGGATTAGAAACACTTCAAAGGGTAATTGGAAAATGTTATTCTTTTTTAATGAAATAAACGACTGATTAAACATAGATTGAGAAATCTATATAATCTATAATAAAGTTAGAGGAAACTAAAACCAACTGTTTTTAATAGCCAATTTACACTTTACAATTGATTTTAAATTAGATTTGCAACTTAAATACAATGAAAAAGACAAAACAAAATGAAACAGAGAGGAAGAAGACAAAAAAGAAAGAAAAAAAAAACTCAATTTGCCTATGAGCTCATCGTCAAATCAAAATCAAAATGAAACTGAAACTGACATTGCCACTGACACTTTTTCTCATAATATGCAAATCAATGTCTAAAGCGACAATTTCCCCTTGTCCCCGGCGGCGGCGGCAACGTCAACGGCAACAGCAACGGCAACTTCAACTCTGGTATTGTTGTTCAAACATTTATACAAACATTTATCGATTTCATTGTTGATTAGCATTTTTCTCTCATCAAGCAACCTTCTTCATTCCCCTAACCACCTCCCACACACACACACACACACAATATCTCTGTTGATTTTCATTAAAAGCAAATGCCAAAGGCAACGGCTCAGAATCATCATCATCTTCTGCCACCTGATAGCAGGCCAAGCCAGGCCAGGCAGTCTTCACTATTTCTTTACCTGTCCCTCCATCCCTATACGCAGCAACCAACGCCACCAATTGTAATTTGATGCGCCCTCGTGTGTCCCTAAACTATTAAGTAAATTGAATATCTTTCGTTTTTGATTCGTTCCCAAAAAGTTTCCGGGGGAGAAACTCCACTTCTAAATTACACTAATGGACACCGAAATCTAACCAAGCAAACTTTTCAGATGAACTGCAAATGCAACGGACGGATGAATGGGACGAGCGGACGAACTGGCGGCAAAAGTAGATTGTAGCAGTAGACTATGAGTCTCTGTGTGTGAATGAATTCTGGGGCAGTCATCATCATCAAAATGACCAAAAGGATAGCTCTAGGAGAGCTATGGGAGATGAGCTAGTTGCTAGCTTTCTCTCTCTCTTTCTTTCAGTAAATAGCCAGCGTTTTGCAAGTGTTTGCCACAAAATGTGTGCACAAGCAAACTTTTGACCATAAATTATGGCATTTATTCAAAAGGCGAAACCCAAGGACCCAACACACACACACACAAGAGAGGGTAGAGATGAAAACAGGATGTTGTCTGTCGGCCAAGGCAGCATTATCCTTTACTCTATATATCTCTGTAAGAGTCTTTTGTGTGTTTGTATGTATGTGTCTCTGTGCGTTCATTTAACTCTCAATTGACAGGCAAACTTGAATTTTTGACCACTAGAGCCGAGTTTTGTGTCGAAAGTGTAGAGAAATTGAATTTCTCGTTAGAGGCTGCTTGCCCTGCACTGCCTCGTTGTCTCCTTATGCCTGCACAGCTGCCATGCAAAGCTCATTTAACAATGGCAACCAAGGCCTCAATATGTTGACTCCTACTTCCCGCATATCCCTTTTCCTATACTCATCACTTCTGCTTCTGGTTCTTTTCTACATCAGGGCCATTCCATTCCCAACATCATCATCAAAAGAAGAAGAAAGAAGGAAAGCGCAACAACAACAAGATGATGTCGACGATGGAAAGCATAAAAAGCGCAAGTTGCGCCAATGGCGCGTGCAACTTGAAGGCGCCTGCCGCATGCCGCAGCTTCATTAAAATTGCAGCAGGAATACAGAAGCATCAGCAGCAGCAGCAGCAGCAGGGCTGGGCTGAGACTTGGCCTAACGACGTCAGCATACAATGGAGCATACACAATGTAGGATGTGTAGGAGGAAAGAAAAAGGCAATAGAACATTCCACAATACTGTAGAGCAAAAAAAAAACCCGGAGAATTTCAGAGTGGGAAAAGCATGAGAAATATGGTGAATGAGGTGATGTGATGCTGGGGAGGAAGATTGGGTCCTCCCTGCACCGAGAGCGAGAGTCAAACTGGCGGTACTCAAGGCAACAAAAAAAAAATATCCATTGACAAACAGTGGAAACTATGTGAGTGAAATTCCATTAAAATGACCTACAAAAAAACCTAGAGTCGATTATATTATCCTTGCATATCTGTTAATCTGTCGATTATTATGAAAATCAGAAAAAAACTTAAACGATGAAAGGGATATCACAAGGCAAATAGAGAGAGACAAAATGTGTCTGGATCTCATTTTAATCAACTGAAAATCTTTGGGTCTCGATCAAAAATTCGAGAGAGGCACAAAACAATAAAGAAAACTATTTCACGGTATAAAATCGAGTAATTGTGTTGGCTTAAACTTGCCCCACTGTAAAAGGAAACCAAGATGCTCAGGACGACATCTCGCGTGACCTGAATTATTGGTGGCATATTGCCACTCATTGACTTTGCCGCAATGCCAACGGCAAGGCGAAAAATGTAAGAACGAGAAACAGCGTAGTGGAACACGACAACGACGACGATGTCTTTGGCGCAAGAAGATGGCAAAGACGACAGCAGGCTGCCTCAGCGATGACGATGATGATGAGGATGCTGGAGCTGAGAAAGAGGATGTAGGTTGCTTCGTCTCTGGTAGCAAGGTCTTAAAGTTGACTGGGCAAACAATTTGCTTTTGCCGCTTTAATCAATTTCTTCTCAAAAATTCAACAGTCAAGACAATAGAAACTGCTACCGCAACGGCCGTCTACTGCCACAGCCCAAGGACAACAACGGCAGGAGCTGCTGACAATTGTTTGTCGAGTGTGTCGAAGAACAGGAGAATGCAACAGGAGTAGCGCAGGCAGGCAACTGCATCCTTTCATTGTCATCGCCGTTGCCTGCTTACAATCCTTACAAATGTGACGCAGCTTTGTTTGTTTGTCTCGCTTTATTTCGCTCTATGCTCCACTCAGTCGAGTCGTCGTCGTCGTCGTCGTCGACAACACTGCGGTTTAATAATGTGTAAAGTCAAAGTTATTTGATATAACCAAGCACACATACGCCAACCACCCGCAACTCCCTTAACCCCCACACACACACACACAAATGTACTTATGTCCTGACTGCAGTTTGTCATTGTGTTGACTCCCTTCTTCTTTCTCAGTCAGACACACATACATGGTACGCTTTTCTTACGCCCTGCTTTTCTTTTTTTTAAATTTATTGGCGTTTTCTTGCTTCTTTTTTGCGCTGTCTACCATTATTTGTTAGGCGCTCGATGCTTGCCACGTCTCATTTCGCGCTTTGCTCTGCAGAATACAATAACAACAACAACAATGAAACAGAGAAAAGAAGCAAACCGAGAAGAGGAAAAAATTGAAAATAAATTGAATGACGTTTTTATTGATCCCGATTTTTGTTCCCTTTTGCCATCTTAGTTTGACGCTTAGATGTCGTTCGCGGTGAGAAGACATCCAGAGAGAGAAAACGAGACAATAAGAAGTATTTTGCGGTTGGCAGGCAACGCTTTCTTAAATTTGTCCTTTTTCTTTAAATGGAAACAATTTGTGCAACAAACAAAATCAATCAGGAAATTCATATTAACCCTTGAACTAAAAATGTTATATCAGTTAGCTTTTGCCTTCTGTCGCTGTCGTGTTATATAACAATCATCTTTTGTTGGCAGTGCAACCGAAACCGAACCGAAAAGTATTTCGTATCTTACTAGCTTAAATTAGAGTTATATTATCTTACATCAGTGCGACTTCATTTAAATTGCAGTATAATCCTGATTAACGGTTTCATTAATAAGACAAGAGATGTGCTTAGTGTGCTTGAGTTTTGGATTTAATAACTCACAGAAAGAATGACTTCGGATTGGATTGGCATAAATCTAAGAAACCAGAACACTATAGATCAAGTTAGTGAAATTCATTCTCTTTAAAGTTCCCTTCATAGTTGGCTGCTTTTTTAAGTTCCCATAATGTTTAGATTGGTGTACACCAATTAGCTTTAAGGTTCACGAAAATCTCTTCAAGGAGCCACTTCCTTTCGCACACACACACACACACGCGTACCCGCATTACCTCACCTTGCTTTAGAGCACTTCACCCCCGTTGACTAATTTGTTATGCCTTACACACGTTGCACTTTGAAATTCCGCAACAAACTTCAAGTCAATAACTCAGTAGAGCAACTGCCTTACCGCCGTCGCCATTCCGTCGGCGACCCAACCCGAACCCCTTTGCTGGCTTCTTCAGCGTCACCGATGCCAGCACTTAATGCATTATGCAACAGCAAGTTGTGGCATGTCCTTGCACTCGCACACACAGTCTCACTCTCTGCCTGGCACACACATGTGCAGTCATTTTGCAGTTGCTGAAACCTACACAATTCATTCGTCCTGCTGGTGCTACGCTGGAACGTGACTGCAAATCGAGCGAGAGCGGGCGCATGTCTTAAATAAAATAAATGGCACATTATCAATATAAACAAGAGGAAAAGGACTACGACGACGACGACTATTCGCGAGAGAAGGGGTAGCGCTCAGGAAAGGGGACACGGAAGGAAGAATGGAAGGAGTAGCGTTCGCTCGTACGCGAGTTGCAAGCGTAAAGTTGTTAAGTTACTTAAGCCAACAAATGAAGCGAACTCCGTTTCACAGTTTGAGTTGGGAGAGCCAGAACAACTCTTCGCAGTCACGAGCCTGACAAATTGCCACAGACTTCGCCATCTCCCAACATCCAACTGCCGTCTCACCCTTCCTCGTCGACGCCGTCGTCGTCTTCTGTCTGACCAACAAACAAATTTCCTCTACTCGGCGCCAATTCGTTTTGCCTTGTTCTATAAGTACATGGCATGGGTTTTGGGGGCTGAATAAAAACTAATGTCTGGCCCCAACATGAATATAAATGTGAAAGAATAACGAAAAAAATGTCACACACACACACACACACATATCTAAGCACAGACATATAGCCAAGTTTTCCTTTTTTTGGTCTTTGTCTTCCGTTAATACAGTCGCTGACAAAGTGACAAACTGACAAAAGTTCATATGAAAATAAGTTAAGGCCATCATCAGCTATTCATTGGAATTTTCAATCAGATATATGTTCAAAGTGTCGATTTTCTGATTAAAATTGTTTCAATTTCATGAATGTGAAATGTTAAGACAGGTTTACAGCTTATGAGGAACTTTATTGTGCAAGAATGAGTATAATATTAAAAGCGAAATG
Organism: Drosophila willistoni; assembly: GCF_018902025.1. Lineage (NCBI taxonomy): Eukaryota > Metazoa > Arthropoda > Insecta > Diptera > Drosophilidae > Drosophila > Drosophila willistoni. The sequence goes on along the minus strand of NW_025814049.1, from coordinate 3,605,581 downwards.
TGGAATTTACTGTTAAAAACCTCAAGCCTCATCAGTTAGTGGTGGAACGATAAACGCAAAGTCCAATGTTTATCGATAACATGTGATAAAAGCAGCGAATATATATTCCAGGAGACGTTTTAATTATAAATGTTGTTTAGCACGACTAAACTTTTAGAGAAAGTAATCCATTTTAGATAAAAACTTAAAACAAATGAAACTTTTCGTTATGGAGTATTATTTTATGATCTTAAATCCTTTTTTTGCACTTTAATTTCAATCCTGCAAAGCAAAAAAGTTCGTCGCTCATTGATTTTAAGTATTTTAAAATGTTTTCTCTAATTGTTAGTTGTTTACAATTTCCAACCACAAAAACTTTTCTCTAGCTCTCTTTTTTTTTGCGTTTTCTGTTGGTTTGCCGTATTTCATTGTCATTAAGTAGAAAAGAAATCGAATTTTGCAGATTGTTTCTACAATAAACAAACAAATGAAAGAGGAGAATAAACAAGGGAACAACCATGAAGAAGGATTGGTTGGTTAGTTGTCTTTAAAATTTAATTACCAAAGTATTTCCGCTTCGACTCGAAGGACCAAGCCTTTTGTGGCCATACAAGAGTGGGGCAGAGGCCGGAAATTTGAAGCGTCAACTACACACAAAATGAAATAAAGTAGAATAGAAGGAAAAACTAAACTTAAAAATAAAAAACAAAATAACGTCAAAGTGGTTCACTTTGTCTTTTCACTATGTCTCTTCTCCCGGGAGAAGAGTTGCCATTTTCATTTTCTTTACTCTGTGCTCTGCCACATAATTTGCATGGCTTGGGAACTTGACTTTTGTTGCCCAAAAGAATGAAAGCAAAAGGAAGAAGAGGCCAAGAGAGAGAGAAAGAGGGAATGGAAAATATGTTGCAACGCGGCAGCGATGTCGGCTGTGTTGAAAATATAATAGAAAAATAAGGTGCCACACAATATGGCCGAGAGCTTTACAGTTGGTTAAGTAGCAAAAGCGCGCAACGCGGCGACAAAACAAGAACAACAGAAAGAAAGAACAAAATAAAAAGGATGCCAGTGACGGAGCCGCAAGGGATACTACCGCATATAGCCAACCAGGCAGGCATTCAGCCACCAAGCCATCCAGCTAGCTAGGTGGCTAGAGTAAGGCAGGCGTTAGCGCCAGAGAACATGGCGTGAAAATTGTGTTGACAAGAAAATTATAAACCGGAAAATGTTTTATGTTGTGAGAGTGGCTTTTAAAGTTTTCAGCTGGCTAACTGGCCAAGCTGGCTCATTGTGGTCAAACGAAATTGAGAGGAAATTGCCAGTGTTCTGCCCAAGTTGATGATGATGATGATGCCAATTATTCAGCATCAGTAAAAGTTCTTAGAAATTAAACTTCAAATGATCATGGGAAGAGGTATTGACGTCGGGGTCACCAAAAAGGTCAAATTTAACCTCAAATGAGATATTTTAAAGACTACTGGCTTTGCATTTCAATTTTTGAAAACTTGTCTCTCATTGATGACATTTATAGAATCCACGTCGGGGTCACCAATTTAAGAATCCATTTTAAATAATGACCTTAAACATTTACCATGTCAATTATTTATAGAATACAAAAAATAATGTCACCAATACAAACGCCATTGACCCAATTAAAAAAATTAAACCAAATAAAACTTCCACACTTAACCTAGGCCATTAGAAAGTCCAACTACTAGTAAACTATAATTTTTATAAAGAGAAAAAAAGTTGACACACAGTGTGAAAGAGCCGAAAGGTGGGTAGTGGTTGGTAGGCTCATGTTGTCCTCGAACTGCTTGGCATTATAAGTATATTATATGCTGGCTGGTTGGATGTTAGGTTACTTGCACGTTTACATTTAAACTCTCAGGCCCCACCACCATTTTGTATGTCAAGCACACAACGGGCAACACAACGAGGTGAAAATGAGTACAAACACACTCGTCGTCTACAATTACAACACTCCACCACAGAAGACCAGAGAGCAGAGCCGAGCAGAAAAGGAACAGAGCGAAAAAAAAGAACTCAGTCAGCGTACCAAATTGCTTGGCAACTTTACTGCATAGTTAATTAATAGGATAACACAATTAATTTGTGGGCAATGAATGTCTGAGCTTTATTTGCCCGTCCAACGAGGCACAGGAGCATCAGCAGCAGCCGCACTACCAGGACCAACAAAAAAAACAAAAAAGGAGTGGCCCCAAGGGCTTTTTACTTTGTGGCAATGTAAGTGTGTGTGTGTGTGCGTTTGTTTGGTCCTGTCCCTTAACATGCCAGCTGTTACATAGGCAATGTTATGTGGGTTTTCCCCTCCCTGGTCATCAGTTCAAAACTTGCTTATCACGCAGCTGTGACTATGAGTAATTGTGGACTAAAGGCTTATGATATGTTCTAAGCATCTAAAATTGTGCCAAAAGTTACATAGAGTCATACAATTAAAGAGCCTAAAAATCTTGTAATAGTTGAAAAGTTTATCTTCTCAAAGATAACAAAGAGTTGTTTAAGAAACCTAATTTTTAAGAACTTTAGGTAAATGTGTATGTAATGTCTAGTAAAACGATAAGCTTTCTCTACAGGAAACTACAAAAAATGTAAAAAGAATAGAAAGTAACATTGCACTTCGACTAAAAGTAACTGCACTAAACGTCGGGGTCACCAATTGTTTAATTCTTTAGGATTACTCTTATTTTACAGACATGGGCCCATTTAGTTTCACTAGAAATAATTATAATGCTTTCTTTGTCATTCCAATTTGATGACAATGATCAATTTTTAAAGTGGTCTCCGGCACTGGCACTTTGCATACATTCATTAAAGCATTCGGGTGAGGCCCAGAGCAAACAAGTAAGTAAGCAAACAAACAGCAGGCAGAAGGACAAAGTCCTTCTTTCTGCCTTGGCCTGCCAGTCTGCTTGCCTGTCGCAGTCAGGCTAAGAGCCTGCATTCCAGGCAGTGGCTCAATTAACGACGACGAGTAGGACAGGCGTGAAAAGTACAAAAACAAAAAAAAAAACAAAAAAAAACCGAAGAATAAAAAACACAAACGTATACAGAAAACAGAACAGAAAGGAGACCCACCAATGCCACAAAGACCCACTCCAAAGGCAACGAGCTACTTACAAAACATCAGTTTTAACTATTGTTTGCACACTCGTCGTGTGGGTGAGAGACTGGAAGTGAGTGAGACAAAGTGAGTTAGAGTGAGACAGGGAATTCTCGAACTATGCCCAACTTTAGGGCTTGACTCGACTCGACTCCAGTCTACCATTCTTCTTTTGGGTGGGTTGCCTGGCTTTTTTTTTATTTTTTTTTTGTGTTAAAATAACAAAGGAAAGGCAATGATGCCGCAACCGTTAAACCAAACAAGCGGCTCACCGACACGCCTAAAAAGCGACTACAAAAAATTTTCAAAAACGTAATTTTTTATGCTGTCACAAATTTGATGATTATGATGATGATGATGGCGGGAACGGCGACGGCGGCATCCTTCTTTTCTCGACATTATATATATACATATATAAAATACTTTACTTTATGTTGCCATTTTTCTCATAGTTGACAAAGTGCCAGAATGGGAGAGAAAGCGTGTAACAGAATGAGACGTACAGAGGAAAACATAAAGCTTAATAAAACAAACAAAAACCCGGACTGGACACAACTTAATTTTTTCTTTCTTTTTGTTCCTTTCTCAAGGTTTTTGCCATTTTCAAAATACTCTATATAATGGAAAGAAGATCGTATGAGTTTAAGTTTAAAGTTTGTTACAAAATTTAACTTAACTGAAATTAAAACGGTTTTAACTGACCCATTAAATCACCTAGTCCCATTAGAGATCTCCAGAATATATAGTAATTGCAAAAGGAATCTTTGGTTTTATGGTAGCTACATATGTATATATTCTGAGGTCATAGTAAATTATTTTCTGAATTAAACTTGATTATAGATTATTCTATATATCCTTATTTTATAAGCCGAGAGAAAAAAATATCATATAATAGATATATTTGAAAGCTATAAAACTTTTCTAATCAAACTTGAAACAAATATGTGAAATCAATCATTTTTAAAAAGTCATTGAATCATAAAAATTATTTTTAAAGAATTAAATTAATTAAAATTCGCTAATTTATTAGACAAAACAGAACTTCCAATTCAATTCTCTTTTGAGTTTATTTCATTTTGTATCCTTAAAATAGATTTTCAATAATTATTGAAACTAAAAACGAAAAGCCTTTAGCCATTTTCACTAGAGCTTTACTTAGACCAGCTAACTTAGTATTTAAAAAATATATATAAATATTTAGTTTATATGTAGATAAATTATATGATTTGAATTTTTACCTTGAAGTTATCCATCTCTAATAGTTGTGCGGCCTAAAAATCAGCCCCAAAAATTGATAATGAAATTGAATTTATTTTAATTAAGTTAAAAAAACAACTTTAGATTGATTTGGATTTTTTTGATTTTGTGGAACTCTCTTTTTTTTTGTTGTTGTCGATTTAAAAGCTTAGGACTACTACAAGAAGGCTCCTCGATCATCAAGCACTTTCCTAGGCTTAAAAAGCGCTATATATATATAGATATTTGGTTTTTTGTTTTTTATTTTCAGCCAGGCGGCAGAAGGCAAAGGCAGAAAGCATATTTGTTTCAACTAAAGCACAGAGATACCAAGTATAAAAAAGAAAGAAAAAAAAACAAAAGCACAAAAGCACAAAACACAATTAAAAGCAGAGACAAGATCAGTTTTTTCGTTTTTGGGCCTAAATGTTGTTGGTTTCTAGAAAAAGAGTAGGAGAAGTTTTTGTGGGTGGCGGTATGGTTGGGGAGGCGGGGGTCATATGAAAATTTCTTACAAACTATACATACACAAAGAAGCAAGAAATGTGTTTTTTTTTTTTTTTTTTGGTTTTTTGGTTTTGTTTAATGGAGGGTGGGAAATAAGAGAGGGGGGGTTTGGTTTGAGGTTTTAATTGATCGTTTTTTTTTTTTTTTTTGGTTAATTAATACTGACCTTAATGCTGTCGTAACAAGCAGTGACCTTGCCATTCTGGACCTCCACATTAGCCGGGGGATGGGCAAATTTACATTCCGTATCCTGACGTGAACATTTGTTACGCTGAAATTCGCGACAGACCTCCAATTGCAACCAGCGTGAATCCTTGCCATTGAACAGGCTGTTCATATTCATATTCACAACGTTGGCCATTGTGTGTGTGTGTGTGTGTGTGTATAGGTGTATATGTGTATACAAAGGACTTATATTTCTTTGTGTGTGTTTCCCGATATATTATACAAATATATCGTATATAAATGTTTGTGTAACTAGATGTGTTTTGCTATAGCTTCAACGATTTTAGCTTAGCTTAGGCTTGGCTTGGCTGGCGACTAGATTTTTTGGGTTTTCGCGTTTCTCAAACACTCACAACACACTAGAATAGTTTTTGCGTTTTAGTTTTCGTTTTAGTTCAGTTTTTAGGGGATATATATATATATATTTAGATATATAGCATATATAATAAAATGGCATATGATGCTTTTTGTTTTTTGTTTTGCTTTTAGCGTAGGGGAGATTAACAACAACAAATGGAGCTGGTTGTAGTACTTGAAGCCGTTCTTAGTTCACAGTTTTTTGATTTTGATTTCGAACGAACTTTATATAAATATATATATATATATATATATAAAGAAGATATATATATGTATATATATTTGATAGATAGATAGGCGCAGCTGTTTTTTATTCAGGTTTTTTTTTTTTGATAAGCTGATTTTACATTATCTGAAATGAGAATAAAAAAGAGAAATAGAACTTTAAGATCGTAGATCATTATTAGAGGCGGGTGGAGGGTTGGTGTTGGTGGAGTTGAGTGGTCAGGGGGCGGGGCATGGACAATGCACAGAGATGAAGATAGAGAGAGAGAGAGAGAGAGAGATATGTGGATAAACATAGAGAGCAACTGACGAAAAGAGACAGACAGAGACATCTTTACGACTCGAAATGATTTTTTTTTTAATATTTTTTTTTTTTTTACTGATCATTTGTTTATTAATTTTTTTTGGTTTTAAAGGGGTGGAGGGTGGTCAGGGCGTTTTTTCTTTTTGTTAGTAATGCGCATTTTTCTTAAGGCTTTTGTTAGTTATGTGTGTGTACTTTTAGGGCGAGTGTGCATGAAGGTGATGATTTTTGGGATGCAAAATGCCAGGCTAATATATATATATTTTTTTTTTACTATTTGCAAGGATAATTTTAATGTATGCAATGATGTAGAATGATGAACTTATAGCTAAACTTAAACAGTTTTTATTTGGTGTGTAGATATATATATTCTATATATATATATATATATATATTTAGAGCGTGAGCAGCAACAGCCATCCAGTATATTTATTTATTTTATTTGTTTTTTTTTTCGTCCAGCAGCGCCAGGCACATTGACAAAATGAAAATCAATTAATAAATAAAAAGTCAACTACAAAGTAATACAAATTAAAAGCCTTCAACTTAATTTTCCCATTTTTCCCGGCTCAGCAGCAGCTCTGCTTAGCTTCTTGAAACGATTTTGTTTTTGTTTTAGCTGTTTACAAAACTAAAATATATAAAATTAAAAGATAAATCTTTCAAAAGCAATTTACAATTTTATAGATATATTTAGAGAGAGAGCGAGAGATAGACAGAGAGAGAGAGAGAGCCACGTTTTGGTTGTTGTTTTTTTGTTTATATACATAAGTGAAACGCACTTACCGCTCAATCGATTTATATATGTATATAGATTTATATATATATTTTATATAAATTAGATACTGTAACAAAAAAAAAAAGTTGTATATATATGTATATAGATATATAATTGAGGTAAGATTTTATTCTTGAATTCAACTAATGAAATGATGTTGTTGTTTATAAATTGTTTATGGTATTTGAAAATTATTCATTTTACAATGTTTGTGTGTGTATATGTGTGTGTATAGTGAAATGGCAAAAACAAAAAAACAATGCAAAATGATTTAATCATCGATGACGGCACACACTTACTATATTCCAACTATCTAACTGTCTGTCTGTCTATGTGATTGTCCCCTTTGTTCTTTGCTCTTTTATCATTAAACTTTTGCCCGACTTGGTTTGAATGGGTTGGTCGACTGTTAATGGTATGTATATAATCTTATCTTATCTTTCCACTTGGCCATATGAATCAAATATTTTCGACGCCAACGTAAACATGAAAATCCCCAAGTCAATGTTGGTAAAATTATAAATTATATGCACATAGTGAAAGAGGAAAGCCTATTTAATAGATATAAATATATAAATTCGTTGTGTTGGTGTAGAGAAATTATAAAATTTATGAATCACTTTTAAATTAAAAAACAAAATAAAACTGTTTTCTCTAGGTCTAAGAAATACTTTATATTTAGTTAATAGTTAATAGTTAATTTCTGAAGTCTATGTTTCTAAACTGTTTTTTAAACAGGTTACGGTTTGATCAGGTGATCATTTTAAAGTTTAAAGAAAATGTTTTTTAATTAAGAAATGATTTCAAACTCATTTTGATATTTTGTAAAATATGTTAAGAAGAGTTTCGAGATGCAAATGCTAACATGAATGGTTGGAAATTAAGAAACAACTTTGAGAAAAACTTAAAAAAAAAAGTGGAACAAAACATCTAAATTCTATTTCCTCTTGATACCATAATTTCTTATAGCTTGATAAAATAGTTCCATTTCATATATGATCTAAGGCTGACGTATTTCCAGAATCAAAATGAAAAGATTTGAAAAGATTAGGAAATAGTTTTTAACTGATTGATTTTAAAATTCTAAAACGCAAATGGATAATGTGATTTTTCAATTGGTTATCGAAACGAACAAACTTTTCAATCTCAAAATTCCCCACAACTGACTTCACCCATAATCCAATATAATGTATATATTTATCTCCCGATGTTGCCACACATGGTAGCGATATGAACTCAATATATATTTTTTTTTTATCTCTGGCACATTTCGCAAAAGATATCGTTATGAAACTTAAGCCATATACAAACCCATTGGTCAATATATTATCAAAGTTTATTTTTAAATATGATAAAAAAATATAAAACAAAAAAAAAGGGGGGAACTAAAAATGAAATAAGTTTAATACATATATTAAATTCTGTTCTCTAAATCTCTGTCTGGCTACTAAATATTAGATTTTTTTTTCTTTATTTTTTGTTTGCAATGATGGCATGATGTCAGCTGCAAATTGCTTTTCCGTATTTCAACTTGATTTCCAAAGATATATAGATATACTAACTTAATTTATGAGTTTCGATGCGAGAGAATCATTGTGTGTGTGTGTGGGTTAATGTTTATGGCAAAGTATTAAAATAATTCTTGTGTTTTAGTTAAACGAAAACCCAAAACGAACAAGAACTTTTAAACAAGTCGCCCACACAAATCCAAAAACGAAATGAAAAAAAAAAATCTTATAGAGGGAACTAACGGAAAGAAAATCGAAATAGAAACAAAAATTAGCGGCGTGTCATTGACGCAGTATGAGAGAAAATTTATGGCCAGATATCTATGTGTTTGTGTGTGTGTGTGTGTGTGTGTCTCTATCTATGTGTGTTTGTGTGTGTGTGTGGAAAACGCTTACAAAAATAAACATGGATAGTTTTGCTTTGGCTCTTCCTTTTCTATTTTCGAGATTATTTTTCAAATTCAAAAATTAGGCCACATCAATGAAGAAGGTTTCTCATTTTTTTTTTCCCCCTGCCCCCTTCCCACAACAAATACATATTTGAGCACTCGCTGTGCATCCGGTAACCTACAAATAACCTTCATTTGTCTTTTGATCATTTATTAAGTATTAAGGATACCGAGGCCAATATGCTGAGCCAATATGTGGCGGGTTATTAAAAACTCATTATTGCTCCCCCCCCTCCAACAAAAATAAGCATATAAAAATAAAGACAGACAAAGCCAAAAGGCAAAAACCACAAGAGATTGAAAAAAATACAAAATAAAACCAATCGAGAAGATGTTAAACAAGTTCAACAAGTTTTTTGTTTTCTTTCGATCTCATATCATATGAAATACTAATTTTTTTTTTTTTTGAAGGTTAAACTCTTGCCGAAATCGAAAATGAGTAACTGACAGAGAGACTTAGAGAGAGAGAGAGAGAGAGAGAGAGTGCGAAAGACTAAGAGAAACAGATAGAGAGAAAAAGAGAAGAAAGAGGTAGGAGAGAAACTGTTAATTTCCAGATATATATTGTTAACACAATCTTACTAAATATTTGTACATTTCATGTCGATTCGAACACGAAACACACAAAAGATATATGTATATATCTATAATATTGTATTTATACATATATTAAAGTAAGCTGAATAAACAAGATACAAAAAGGTAGCAGCTGGCACGAGGGGAACAGAACTCCACATAAATATGATAAAGTGAAATGGTAACAACCCTTTCGATTTCAAGTAGATGAAATGGCCCAAGGAAATAACTTATATGGCATAGCTTAAGGTATCCCTTAAACTAAAAACCGATTCGTAACTTAAGGTAACTCTTATGAAGATAACTTCTTAGGCAGCTTGGAATATTTAAGATAATATCTTAATCTAACTATGTATAGAAGTGATTGGGAATTATTAGCCAAAGGTCTTTTGCCATCAACTATCTTTTATAGATATGACACGATTGAAATTGTGAACAGAACAGAATTTCATAAACTATCAACGATCATGAGAATTATATTAAGAATCCTAATAAAAACCAAAGAAACTTGGCTTAAATATCACAAAAAACAATTCAACTGATGCTTAAAAGGCAAAACACTTTCTCTATCAAAGGAATTCTCCATGGTCAAACTTTAAGCCAAAAACAAACTTACTAAACTGATATCTCCAAAAATTAGTTAGCAACTAAATTAACATGAAATTGCATTGTATTCAAGTCTCGGTTGCCCAAAAATAAAGCTTAAGCTCAAGCTATTGTTAAAACTCTTTGTTACTAATTCCCAGATGATAGTCTTTTTACCTGTAACTAATAAGGAACTAATAAAAAAAACAACCTGCCTTATATAGTAATATCTATAATTAAAAATGTTAGCCAAATCTTTCACTTAATTATGGCACTTTTAAGCAAATTTAATCTCTCTCTCTCTCTCGCTCTCTCTCTCCTCTTTCTATTGCCTTTTCCCTTTTTTTTCATCTCTGTTTCACCAAAGTTATTGGCAATTTTGAATTTTGGCACGCTTCAGTCTCCATGATGAACTTGATCTCTGATTCCATCAGCATTAGCTTCTTCGCCTTCTTCATCACTCATCTCATCTTCCCACTCGTAATAGGTGCCTCCTTTTATTTCTATACATACATTTTGCTCATTCCCTTTTTCTAGCATCATTAGTCATATGACCATATATAGCCCGGGCTCTCTCTAAGTCTTGAAGTAATTCAACACTCTCATATAAGGGACCGCGATATTACCCAGACGTCTCAGCCACCACACCACACACAGAAAGCAATTTCTTTCATTTTAAAAATGAATTTCTTTAGTAGAAGCGAACAAAAAAAAAAAAACTTTCGAAACGATTTCACAAGATGTAAAAATGAAAGAAAAAATTTGGTTTGTATATTGGTTTGGTTCACAGATAAAGAAACCCAAGAAAAAAAGACTCTCCTAACATGAATCGCAGTGGCGACTACAAGATACTTTGTATATATATCCAAATATATATAGTATTTGTCATCTTTACTTTAAGTCATTTCGCTTATCAGTAAAGTATATTAAAAATGTGTGTTTCGTTCTTTTCTGTTCATCGAAAAAATAATGGCCTACAAATTTGGTTCATAATGTGAGAATTATTTAACCTGAAACATAGTAGAAGAACTAAAAGTGTTTTGTTTAACTTATTTTAAAATTTGTATCCAAAAAGCTTAAGCAATTTCAAAGAAATAAGCAAAACGAAGACTTCAGACGTGAGGAAAATAAAGTTTTATATGGGAGAATCTCATGTATCTGGCAAAAATATTTTATTTTACTAACTGAAGCTCAATAAGACGCATCTGATAATGAGTCATGAAACAACGAATTTATGCTACTCTACATTTCATTTCTAGATTCTATTCAATTCCATTAACAGAACAGGAAAGAATCTTCAATGGGATAACTTTGAAAATAATTGAGGATAGAAATCGGTTTCAGGAAACAAAAATTAAACCAATTCATGACGTAAAAGAATTATTTTTGAGAAGGAAAAGTCGTTAAGCCTCAAGTCGGTGACTATCAAAGAGAGCTGCCAATATGACTAAAATACATTAATCTTGGTTAAAAAATTAATCAAATAAAATTTAAATATTCTTTCGCCCACCAACTGGACAGACTATGTATGACATAATGTCTTGGCAAACATCTTCTTCTTGTTTTTTATTGTCTGATCTTTGCCATTTATGGATGAAATTTTGTTTAGTTTAACTTGTTTGGCTTGTGGTAGATTCGTATGGAAGATCTTTGAATGCAATTGTATCAAGAGCTTATCAGGCCATAAAAGGTAAATATAACGCTTTTTGTTTGGCCTTTATCTAATCATATTTATTGATAGACCTCTTCTTCTTGTAAACACATTGCCCCGCGCGCTTCCGCTTTTCACTTTTCTTTCTCTCTATCTATCTATCTTCCTCTATCCCTCTCTCTCTTTCTCTCTCTCTGTCTTTCTGTGAATGTGTCATATTATATTTTTTCATTTAGTTGATTTCTTTGGCTTTCGGGTTTACTGTGGAGCTAAGAGTCAGAGTTGTATAATGTTGCACACAAAGAGCGGTTAGTGACCGACACAAGCAGCTTGCTAAGGCTTCGCTAGGGCAACACACAACACAACACAACACAACAACACACAAAAGTTGCAAGTTGCGTAAATATATTTTGTTTTTCTTTTACGTTTATGCATTAACTTGTCGCCGTTTCTAGGTGATGGCTTATGTGGGGCTTTTTCCCTTCAAAAAGAGAGAAACTAAAGTTTAAGTGGAACAATATGCTTTCGATATGGTATGGTTCGCCCCCATGAAGGAAACGTTAACCAGCTAATCAGACAAACACACAACCCTTGCCCAACCCTCCTTTTTTTTATCCAAAGCTCCCCCACCCCCTTTTTTTGTTTTGTTTTTAAACCAAAAGAGAATGTAAGGTCTCTCTGTTATATATACATATGTATAATTTGTTTTCTGGTGCCATTTATGACTCGCATATCTAGAGTAAGAGAGAGAGTGAGAGTGACAGAGAGAGAGATGAAGAATAATAATAATAAAAAACAAAAACTAAACAATACAAAATATACGAGTACTCATAATACTCTCAAATGTATGTGTGTGTGTGTGTGTGTGTGCGTTTTAACAACAAGCCGCGAAGTCATACGTACGTACGTATGAGGTCTTATCAGTAAAGTAAATATAACACAGTCACAGCCAACCGCCAACAGCCAACAGCGAACAGCCGACCGACTGCTCTGAATTTTTTTGTTCATTTTCGGTGAGTTATACACAAAAAAAACAACGAAATTCCGGGTGTGAGTGACTTGTCACTTGTGTGTGCAAAAATAACAATAACGATAATCAATTTCCAACCAAAAAAAACAATCTGAAATCCTCATCCACCTACCCATGTACAAATGGGTCATAATGCCCATTACCATTACGATTTTTGGATCATGTCTAAAAGAAGCTCTAATGTCAATGCAACACATGTTCAGCATTCACTTTGATAACTCGTAATAATCTGTGCCAGACAATGTGTGGCGACTCTATTGTAATTCCGTATTGGTGGCACTGCAAAAATTTACATTCATATGTGTGCTTGTGTTTTTGTGCTAATTAAATTTCTTAGAAGAGAGATGCAATAAAAGCAATAAACGTCTAGATTTTTATACTACTTAATGATATTTTAGCATCTGCATCTGTTAACCTAATTCTCTAGCAGTTGAAATAAATGCAATAAAATTGTCAAAACTTATTGAACAAACGTTTTAAAATTGACATATATATTCATTAAATAATCGTTTACTGTATTTCTTTAACAATTAGAGCAAATGTTAACGCCCTAAATGTTTGAGCTTCAAAAAACCATCGTTAGAGATGATTTTGTTAGCGTTTTCTCTGTCTCAAATATTGTACTTATATCGATGAAAAACAAGCGTTCAATTTACATATTTATATTCATAATTTATATACCTTATAATCGGTAAATTGTCAAATTTGCAGAGGCTTACAATGAGTTGGTAGATATTAAAATATTTTCGATTAATTATCGATTTGTTAACAATTCAATTAAATGTTAACTTGTAAGTTTTGTATAAAATGTAAAGAGTATTGAGCAATTTAATTAGCCATACATTATTCTTATAACATTTTGTACTTAACAATCAATTAATTGCTACTTTAACACTTTTTAGTAATCATTTAGAAATCGAAATATATTTGAGTAATAATCGATTCATGATTAACTAAAGTAAATAAGCTAATATATATAAATATATATAATTTTGTAATTTAACGATTCATTAACTGCCAAATTAACACAAATTTCCAATAATCTAATAGAAATCGAAAACTATTCGATCATCAACTAAAATTTAAGATGTCCATTTTATGTTGCAACAACGATTAATGTCTAATAATGTGTAAATTTACGACTTGAATGCAATAAAATGGCATTCCGGGTGTCAAATAGACTTGAAGAAAAAAGATTTGTCTTTCGTTGCAAATTCGATTAATTATCGATTTTTAGTAGCACTTAAACTACTACGTTTCATAGCTCAATAATAACTATGCATTAAACTGCTTTCGATTCTCAATCAACTGACCAATTCATTAGAAAATAATTCACCGAATTTTCGATTTCTAATCTAATCATAATTTTGATTCCATTGTAAACCTTGCCCTAGTCATTTCTTTATTGTTGCTAGTTTTTACTTTTTTTTTTGTCACGTTTTACTCTCTGACAAACATATTCAAATTTCGTATACAAATAAATGATTTTTTTCTTTTTTTTTTTGGATTCCATCTATTGAGATGGCGAGATCAGCAGATCAGAAATTACGTCAGAGGTCGAAGCAGCAGCAGCAGCACATATGAAAAAAAAAATTTCATAAATAAAACGACGATGGGCATGAGAAAAAAATTAAAAAGAAACGCGAAATAAAATTAAACCCAAGAGAGAACGAGAAGGCAAAAGTGTGAAAAAGTGAGAGAGGAAGAGAATACCTAATACAAATTTTGTTAATGTTTTTTTTTTCATATTCATAAAATGTTTTTGTTGCTATTTTTGGCTTATCTTAAAAATACAAAATAAATGAAGAAAAAAATATATAGAAAGAAATTGAAATTTTCATATGCATCTTTTTGGCTTTGCTTAATTAATTTTGGCTGGCAAAAGTTAAAAAAAAATTTTTTTTTTATTATAAATAGACAAAGAGCAACAAGAAAACAAGAGAAAGAGAGAGAGAGAGAGAGAAACATAGTGTGGTTAGAGGAGGGGGAAGAAAGAAGGCCACCAGGCAGACAAATATAATTAACAAGAAACAAAATGAAATTAAACTTTGAACTAATTTGTGTAGAAAACTTCCCACAATCTGCCCTAGCTCTCTCTCTCTTATTTCGCTTCCCTTTCTTTCTCTCTCTTTCCATCACAGAGGTTAAGCAATCAAATTTACTTTCAATTGATCTCAATTTGGTCTGGGGTAAACCTTTTCAGTTTGTCGTTGATGTAGGGTTAAAGATACATATATCCAACTCACAGATATATACATCAACCTCGTATGCCCCGCTTTTGACTGCATTATGCAAATCGGACTTGCTCTTTTGTGACTGTTGCCAAAAAAAAAACTTATTTTTGGCTTTGCAACGTTTCCAAAATGTGGCCAAACCGTAAACGGCCAGCGGAGTGTGGGGGTGGGGGGGAGCTCAGGAGCGAATGGGGTTGTAGGTAGGGTAGGGTAAGGTGACTGCACAGCTGCAGATACATTCAAAATGTCTAGCAGCTGCTGTCGCTTAAGATACAAATCGAGCAGAGAAGATGAAAATACAACAAAAAGCCAAACAGTAGGAGAAAAGATATTCAAAATTTTCGATTCTCTCAGCATCTTACACACACAGGCACACTATCTCTCTCCCTCTCTCTGTCTCTTCCTCTAATTCTTTCTCTTTCTCCATTTGTCTATATCTTTTTCTTATAGATTCAAGCCATTAGGGTGCATCATTTAGTGAAAAATTTTGTAAATATTGAAAACTAAATCGAGAATAATTTGTTCAAAAATTAATAATCTGTGTATTTTCAATTAAAGTTTATGTTTTGAATCAACTTGTATAAAGAATCATAGAATATTGAGGTCGCCGAACTTTATAAATACTTTATAAGGACTATCTATGACTTTTATCCTTGAAATTGGTATTCCAGTCAAATGGAAATACTATAGATTTTTCCTTTTCTCTTGCAAATTAATACAAGTTTAAATTATTTCCTTGGTTACCTTTTCTTTTTGTAAATTTTCATATGATTTTTGGTGATTTAGCCAAATCTATCTATAGATTATAGTAAATCTTTCTTCCTTAATTTATGTCAAAATTTCTTTTATTTTCTCTTACGATGTGGGATTCTCCTTTCACTTTTCTAAAAGACATAAAAAGCTTCTTTTCTTTTATACCCCAAAAGTTCTTCAATCGATTCCAGTTGAAATCTTGAATCGCCCTCTTGAGATCAACACTAAAAGATAATTTTTTGTATGTAGTTGTTGTTATTTTTTTTTAGTCTTTGTTGGTTTTTGGTTCTTTGGCCTTTTTCAGAAAGCCCCAAAAATGAAAAGGCAGAAGCCATGCGAACGTTGAAGAGAATTTGGTTTTTTTTTCTTTGCGTTTCTTTGGATATATTTAGAAAAAATGTGCGCACATGTTTGAGAATATCAAAAACTATATAGAAGATGAACACGAAGACGACGATGATGATGATGATGATGAAGAAGAAGAAGAGGGAGAAGCAATAAAGGAAATGAAATGAAATGTTTATAGCAAACGAAACGAAACAGCAGCCCACAGAGAATGAAAACACAACTACAAATTCTGAGTTTTTGAATTTGAATTTTAAAAATATTATAAGCAAATATTTTTTGGTTTTGGTTTTTTGTATGTGTTTGACTGACCTTTTGACACACGATAAATACACACACACACACACACACACAAGTACACCCACAAATACGTTAACTAATAACAAAACAAAAAAATGATCATAAAATTTGCTCAGTGACTTTCAAGTTTTTGTCTTTTTTTTCTTGTTTTTGTTTTTGGAGGTCTATCGATATTGACGAGGCGACTCTTCACTTCAATGGAGCAACATGACGACTTTTGGCAAAAGATTTAGCGAAAAGGAATAACTGAAACAAATCGATTAGTCATGCCTCTCAGTTTCCATTCCTCTCTCCCCCCATCTTTGCCAATAGTCAATTTTTCGTGTTGTTTTTTTTGTTCCTTTCTGTTTTGTGGCATTTTTTTTTCGAATTTAAAGTTTTGAAAAGTTGGTTACGTTTCATACCCTCTTATATACTCATCTGAGCCATTTGTAGTTCAAGGTGTTGACTGGAATTTGCTAAAGGTTACCTAATTTATCTAGTTAATACCAAAACTTTCCTGTCATAACAGAGATCATTTAAAAGAATTCTTTACCTTTCTCTATGATAAATTTTCTTGGTTAGTCCTTGTCATAAAAATAACCATTGAAATTTATATTTTTACTTTTTAATGTTATCATAATACAATTATCACCCATTTCAAAGCTTTTATCTATTACCTTTGTTCTCCATTTTTACCTCTTTGTTTTCTTTCCCAAAATGTAATATTAATTGTAATATTTTCAATCTACTCCAAACTTGATGAATTCCATATACGTTTTTTGACTCTAAACATTGAATGAACGCTTTCGATTGGATTTCTACACCAAATATAATTGAAATATTGCTAAACTTGCTTATTAATAAACAAGACTCGACTGACACTTTATCATTATTTATGTTAATGTACAAGAACATATAGCACATTTAGTTTGGTCAGTGTTTGAACAAATTCCACAAGGGTAACATCAAGTCGACTGGATTTTATTTTTAATTTTTAGGAACTCATTTTTCATTTTTTTTTTTTTTTTTGTTGGTTGGCTGAATGACTTGTCAGACAATTGGGCAACTCATATGGCATTTTCCGAACGATTTCTTCGCCTCATTTTTTGTAGTTTTATACAAAGCCTAAGGGGGAAAAAAAATATTAAGAGAGTTGGAGAGGGAGACAAGGCGAAAAGCAACAACTTTTGCTTTTTTTCACAAAACTCGAAATCCGCATTAAATAAATGTTTACGACTTTAGAACCTACATAAAAAACGTGACTTTCCGTGAAACAAAAACTAGAGAACGAAAGCACAAAAAACCAAAAACAAATATCGGAGGCTTTAATCGGATTTTTTTTGTTTTTTGTTTCGGGTTCATTTGTAGGCTCGAGTCTCCGCCGACATTAGAATAAAAATTGCTAAACTTGCATTAAAATTTCAGCACGATTTGTGTGTTTTGTGTGTAAATTAATGTGTACACGTGTGTGTGTGTGTGTGTGTGACGGTGTGGGTGGCATGTTTGTATGTGTGCGTACATGATTTGCGTATATGGATGATTGGCAAAACATGATTACTTCAACATATAAACTCAATATATGTACAATAATTTCTGCTGACCATTTCGAATTTGGCATTTTATGCAATTTTAATTATGATTTCACAGTTCATTAGCCCTCAATTTTAATTTAATTTTGTTTATGGGTAACAACAACACCAAACGAAAAAAAAGAAATCAACTTAAAATATTTGTAGATACACACACACACACACACACACACACACAAACGCTTACCAATACCAGCACAATTCTATTTAAATACTTAAATCAGTAATATTTATTCCAATTATTTGCTTCAACTCACAAAAATTTAAGAATTTTTAAAGCAAATTATGTATCTAAAATTTATATCTACATATTTAAAACAATATTAGAAAAGTTACAACTCAAACTTTTATCTATTAGCTTAACAATTTCATTTGAATATAAAGTTAAGAAGTATCTACCAAAGAGATATAAATATTTAGTTTTCAAAAATTTATTTTCAACGCTTTCGAAAATGCAATTTTTTTGAAAATTGTCATTTTCCAGTATATTATGTCTTGAATAAAGAAACAAAATCTTTTGAATAGAAACTGTTGGTAGATATTTATCTAGAATACAAGAGGTAATTTTTATTTTGAATTTGTATAATTTTAAAAGATATATTTTAGATTTGGAAACTTTGAACTCTAAATTCTATACTAAATAGAAACAGAAATGTTTCATAGTTTTTGTAGTACTTTTTGAATATACAAAATATATACAATTTATAAAATAATGATTTATTTATTTGTTATTTTAATTCATTTTATATATTATTGTATTACATTCTACAAATTGGTTTTGAAATGGCTAAAGAGGCCAAAATATTTTTTGAGCTTGTAGGAAGTTTAATAGATAAAGTATTATTAAATAAAGTATTAAAACCAAAAAAATGAACGAAATTTTATCATGAATCAAATAAATTTCTAAAAAAAAAAATAAACTGCCCTAAAATACATTGAATTCTTTATATATTTTAAATGTAACTTTCTGAATTAAGGTAAAAAAAAGTTTTTTAAATGAAATTGCATTAATTTTTATACCATACACCCATAGGGTGAAATGGTATATTAAAGTCGCCAAAATGTATGTAACAGGCAGAAGGAAGCATCTCCGACCCCACAAAGTATATATATTCTTGATCAGGATCAACAACCGAGTCGATCTAGCCATGTCCGTCTGTCCGTCCGTCTGTCCGTCTGTCCGTCTGTCCGTCCGTCCGTCTGTCCGTCTGTCCGTCTGTCCGTATGAACACCTAGATCTCGGAGACTGTAAGAGCTAGAGCCACCAAATTTGGTATGTAGACTCGTGTAGTATGTAGAGTGATCAAGTTTATTTCAAATTTTTGCCACGCCCCTTTCCGCCCCCGCAATTTAAAAAAAGCGTTTATCTCAAAAACTATTCCAGCTAGAGACACCATATTTGGTATGTATATTCGCTTAGTAAATGCACACACTTTGTATGTGTAAAAATTTTGCCACGCCCTTTTCCGCCCCCGTAATTTGAAAAACTTGATTATCTCCCGTATTTTTTTACCATATGCAATCAAATTTGGCACACTTAAATTTAATACAAATATCTAGCAAAATACCAAATTTGATCAAAATCGGACAAAAAACAGTCGAGTTATGCATATAAACGTTTTTCCATAAGGCCGGAGTTGGCCGTCAGCTGGTGGGGGCGCTAGGGTGCTCGTATGATTGAGTGAGCGAGATACTAAGATATGCTTGTAAGAAGCATGTGAAAATCCATTTGTTTAATAAAGTTGAAATATTTGCTTTACTGGTGTATGGTATACCTAAGTCGGCGAGACGACTTACTTACTTCATTTATTAACTATTTTTAAGTTTAAGACATGTTATAATGCAATTAATCAATAAATAAAGTAAGAAAAAATATTTAAATTATATTCATTTTTAGAAATTATTTTTAAAGACATGATATTATGCAAATTATTAATAAATAAAGTAAGTCTGAATTTTTTAAATGAAATTGCATTAATTTTTTAGAAATTATTTTTAAATTTAAGACATGTTATAATGCAATTAATGAATAAATAAAGTAAATAAAGTTTTTTTTTTAATGAATTTGCATTTTTTTTTAGTAATTATGTTTAAATTTTAGACATGATATAATGCAATTAATATTTGAAAAACCTATTTAATAAATACAAATTTGCCTTTCAGCATGAAACTTTTTATGTCAAACTTTATGATAAACTTAGTCAAATTGGCAGTGTCTGACTAATAAAAAATAATCATATAAAATAAATATTTTTGTGGTATTGTATGTATTTGAAGTCTTGAACTCGATGTTTTTAGTGAAAAAGACTTCTTTTGCAGTGAAAAGAATGTTTTTTTCTAAATTTAAACACATTTCATTTCATGAGCTCATTTGTTTACTTCTATGTAAATATTTAGAGTCAAAACTTTTCAGATTATGAATCAGCAAGTTAAGAAAAACTCAGTTTTGTCATTATAGGCAAACTAAATTTTTGTTACGATTTGTCTATATAATCATTATTTTCAGTATGTGCCACGAATTTATATCAATTTGTAAACATAATTTTTAAAAAAGTTTATTTGTTTTTAATAGAAATGGGTTTTTATCTTTAATTTCTATTAATTTAATGCTAATGTAACCTGTTTTTCATATGAGAAACTTTAAATAAGTTTTATTTTCTTTTTGTTTAGGGAATTGCCTTTGATTGGCCGGCTTAAACTAAAGATTTGATGAAAATCAAAAATTATAATTCAATTTAGATTTCCCATAATTATTGCATTTTCTCTATATTCCTTTTTAAAGTAAATAAAATGAAAAAACAACATGACACCTTTTAATTTTCAAACGGGGATAAATTCCTCTTGAATTTTCATTTAAAATTATGTCAAGTTAAAAAAAAAGAAAGGTTTTTCTTAACGTTTTCTTACTAAATGCAGGAAAAACGTGTTTAGGCCCTCCAAAAGACACACACAAACACACAAATGACAAATACAAATACAAATACCAATATGAAAAGACAAAAAACACACACACACACACACCTAAAACACAACAAAATAAATGTTTAACAACAAAAAACACACAGAGAGAGATAGATAGATAGATAGATAGAAGTGGCACTAGTAGTAGAAGAAGAAGAAATATTATGTAGATAAACACCTTGGGGGGGCCTTCCTCTCCTCTCTAGCAGCAGCTCCAGCTGATGATGATGATGATGATGATGCAAACGAGTTGTTGTTGTTGTTGTTGTTGCTGTTTGTTGATTGCGGTTTTTCTGCTGCTGCGCTTTTCTTTTTATTGTTAACTTTAAAAATGTTTTTCTGTATTTCTTTTCTTTTTTGCAACTTCTTTTGCTCTTATTATTATTTGCTTTTTCTTCTTCTTTCACTTCTTTTTGAACACGCGCGCGTTTTCAGCAGCGTAGACGTTGGCGTGACGTCATTAAAATGCCGGTAAATTCAAGTTTTACTTTCTTTGCTCTGCTTCTTTATTTTTAGCTGTGCACTTTTTTTTGGAAATTTCTTGCTTAATTTTTCCACACAAACACAGGAAAATTCACACACTCAAACACTGACAAGCATACAGATAGAGACAGAGCGGGACCGTGGTGGGGGATAGCAAGAAAGCTGAAATTTTTGTTGTGTGTTGTTGTTGTTTGCCAATAATTAATAAATTTATTAAAAATTTTTTTAAGCCAAAGACTTTTCTTATTTTTTTTTTTTTTTGGTTTTGCTTTGAATCGCGCGCGGTTTTCTTACGACTTTTGTTTAAGTAAGAGTTTTTGTTGTTGTTGTTGTTTTCGAAAATGCAAAGCTTTGCAAAATATTTTTAATCAATTTGTGTTTTTTTGTTATTTTTGATTTTTTTTGTTTTTTGCTATATTTTATTTTTCGGCGCTTTGCTCTTCTTCGACGTACAAAAACAAATTTTCCTCTTCACGAAAAACTCCGACCGTACAACCTTCCAATTTGAAATCAAAAACAACAATAAACGGGAAAAAAAAACTTTTCGCCGTAAAGAGAAAAAATTCGCCGCCAATTCGCTCGACTGTCTCAAATGCAACACCAACCACAATGCCCGAATTCGACCGAGCCGTAATGGTTCGCCTTAAAACTCGAACGAAGCACTCGAACATCGAACAAACATGCAACAAAAGAGAACGAACATCATGCCAAAGAGTACAATCGTGGAGTCGAACATCGAAAAATAAAAACAAATTTTACACTCAATTCGCTGAGCAGCGAATCCGCTCAGCCAGCACGAGTATTTGTGCTCAGGAGAGCCTATTTGGAACTCACACAAAAGAGAGCGGACATCGAACTCAACACTCTCCCTTGAGTGCCATTGCTCTTGCACTCTCACTTGTCTTATTGGAATCGAGTGGCGAAATTGACAACTAACTAAAAGGTTAACTAGCCAGAGTCTTTTTTTTTTAATGTTTTGTTTAATTTTGGCGTAGGATGGAGAACTGGCTAAAAAAAAGCGAGTTTAGTTATTGCGTTAAAAAAATGTCACATTTTAGCAATTCATTTCTCAAAAGGGGGAAAAAACAAGGCCAACAGCTTGGCGACAAATTACTCTAAAAACTAAGGCAATGCATTTCTTTTCGGTAAAAAACTATGAAAAATTTGTCAGCCATAAAGGACTCGAGGGACACTTTTTTTGCCTTAAGAAGATAAAATAATTTGTCAAGCAATTGCTTTTAAATTTAATGGACTTTCATATCTTTTGGTTAGTATAATTCGACACTTTTACGACTTCCTAGAGGAACAGGAAGCGTATTTGAAAATTCCTTTTAAGCGGAAGCCTGATAAGAACCTGTTATAATTCTCTTTACCCATCAATCAATACGTATTATAATAAAATAAAGTGAAAATTAGTCCGATTTTTGTTTTTATACCATACACCCACTCCCCAAGGGTGCCACGCCCCCTTACGCCCCCGCAAATTACTTAAAACTGATTTTTTTAAAGACTGTACCAGCTATAGACACCAAATTCGGAATGTGTTCTAGCTTATTACACTACGCGCAAAATTTGCTTCTTTCAAAATTTCGCCACGCCTACTTCCGCCCCCGCAAATTAAAGAAAACTCATTTTCTCGTAAACCAACAAAGCTAGAACCACCAAATTTGGTAAGAATATTTGTTTGGTATGCGTACAGATTAATAATATTTAAAATTATTACCACTCCCACTTTCGCTTTCATAACCTAGAAAAAAACTGATTGCCTCTCTTAACTTTTGGACTATCGAACAAAATATTGGCACAGTAATTAGCTCAATTAATATCTACCAACCTATCTTTTATTATATTAAAATCGGACTATAAACAAAGAAGATATATGTAATCGAGTTTGACTAGGCGGTGCATAAGGTCGGAGTTGGCCGTAGGCCAGTGGCGGCGTTAGAGTGCTCGTTTCTTTTTTTTTGTGAGAGTGAACGAGAGCGAGTGAGTTTTTAAACGAATGATCGAAATTTGAATTTTAATTAGCTCTAAAAACTTAATTCTGATTATATAAATTTTGAAAAATCCAAAAATTATACCACGAAAAGCTATTTTATGACTGAAACTAGGGTCCAACAATGATCAGAGCAGTTGAAACTGGAAAATTTCTATTGAAAACGATCAAGTAAAGAAATACTGTTTAAAAAATCTTCATAAATCATTACTTTAGATACAAAATGGTTATGCGATCCACACAAAACCTGCTAACTCGACTAATCGTTAATCAATAGAAACTCCAATTTGTATTTCATATAAAGCTCCAGTCTCTATAAAAAAAACTACAAGTCATACAAAAGAAGATACTAAAAATTGACCTTTTTACACTAATGAACTGCATCATAGAGCCAAAATTGAATGTCTTTACACAGACTTAACTAATATGTAGATATATTGAATCATAAAAAGTGCTCCATGTACTAAAGTAAAGAACCAGATTTTTGGGATTTTGGCTACCATACAAAAAATGGTAATGCAAATTGAAACTCACTTGGATATACATATGCATATACATATCTATAGCTGGATCTATTATTTTGCTTTATCGGATGTCCTGCAATTTGGGTCTGCACATTTAAGCCAACAAAACAGACAACACGTTTTCACTGTAAAGAAATCTTGGCTAATAACCACTAAATCTAAAACCATATAAAGAAAAAGTTAGACTTACATAGACAGCCATTGCATACGTAGCTCACTTTCACTAAAGGTCACACAAACTGTACAATTTTTGTCACCCAAGTGAAAATCTTTGAAAAGGGCCTGTGAAAACCTTTGTAAATGCCAGTCACTGTGCTATCAAAAAAATTATAACGATAAGTAGAATTTGGGCCAGTTAATTGCAAAAATTGTAATACCAATAAAAAAAAAAGGGCCACTGCAATTTACTCACCAATTTTCTTAAAAGATTATGACATTTCACCTTTGGGAAATCTATTTTGATAGTTTAGAGTTGCCGACTTCATTAAAGCAGTCTACTTAGCATAGGGTAGCAAAGTTTACCTATAGGATTTGTAAGAAATTTACTTTCTACCATGAGTTAGAGTTTAGACCAACAAAAAAAACGTTCGTAGTATTTATAAAGATATATTTTATGGCCTAAGCCTTAATATTCTTTTAGTTGTAAAAGAGATTTAGGAGTATACTTTAGGGTAGTCACCTATAGTTATAAAAAATGTATTCAGATTTTTGCACCTTAGAGTTGCCAACCGAAATCTAAGTATCTTAATATAGGGAATTGATGATAATAATTGAATAAAATAACAATGATTAAAAATTATCAAAGATTTTCTTAAATTTAAAATTTAGGTAAATATTTACTTAAGCTACTCGAGATTTCAGTGTTGAAAAGTGAAAAAATCGGCTAAAGCTAGATTTTAGTGTTGGCAAATGCTGGCAGCCAAATATTTTACTCTGAATTATAGAATTAGGGAATATTCGCCTGCTCTGGCAGCTGAATATTGTATTCTGAACTATATTTGTTCTCTAAAATCAAGAAATCATGTAAACTGAACAATATTTTCGTTTGTTGAGAATAGTGCGAACAAAAGTCTCAAAAAGCCCGCGTATTCGAGTATCCGAAATTTGGCATCTGGCAACACTATCTCAAAATTTGACAGCTTCGTTTAACCGGAAAAAGCTACTTTTAGCTATGATTTTTCAAGGTTTTTCTTTTGTTAATTACACAAAATCTGGGCAATAAATCACCAAAGCGTACCCTTGTGTTTCTCTGCAATCGGGGAATTTCCTTAAAGGACCCCAACATAATATAAATAAAAAAAAATGATAGTGTTAATCAAGAAATCTTAGCTTTGCATGTTTTTATTACAGAAACTAACCAAATGTAAACCTAAATATTTGAAAAATATATTTCTAAATTCAACCCTCAATTAGCCATTAAAAATATCAAATGGACCATGAATACCATCATCATCTTTTTATAGTTCCGTTTCGGAATGAATGGTGTGTAAAAATTTGAAAGTCACCTTCAAAAATCAACTTGTTCAATATTTTGTTTGTTTTTTTAATTTTTATTTTTCTAAATCTGAAATGGTCTTCATAGATACAGATAGATGTAAATGCATATTCTTCTTCTGCATGCCATCTATGCAAAAGGCGTGTTCAAAAATAGAAATTGTTAAGTGTTTGCATATACAAATGGCTCTTTGACATTTCTATGTCATAAATCTATATCTAAATCTTTTGCCCACACACACACACTCACACAGGGTGGAAAGCGCCAGAATGTATGTAAAAAAAAAAGTGAATGTAAAAAATTCTTAATATATTATCTTGTGGTTGATGTCTCTGAAATACCGTGTAACTATTATGGACTCTGAGATGCATCCATGCCAAGCCACTCATTCATTTTACTTTGTCACCCTAAACTCCTTTTCAATGGAATCCAAAATGTTTCTTTTCATACTTCATTTTGTGTGTAGGAGGTGTTTTGAGAGTTTTTAGAGTTAATATTTCTTTCAAAACTGTGAAATTCTTTCCCATAAGCGATAAAAAGATTTGAAAATTTGACATTAGACCTGACTAAGACCTTTAATTAACTTTAAAGCAAATTAAACTATTGATTGACTAGTTTCTTGACAACTCGACTTAAGACTTTTGCTCATAGAAAATTATAGAGAAATTTTGTATTACTGATCAGTATAGCGACTAAAGTTCAATGAGTGATTGGTTGGTCCCAATACAAACTTAACCTCCGGTTAGTACGTCTTCCGGATATAACGTCGTTCTGTTGAGCGTCGTTATAACCGGATTCTACTGTACTTTAAATACAGTAGAATCCGTATATAACTATGATATACATTTTTTGGTGTGTAAAAGTGAAAATTAGTCTTTTAAGATAATATTTTGTGATATGTAATATGCTATTTGATCTATAATATTTTGTAAATATAAACATTATTGGGTTTTTCAATTTTTTTTTTGACTATTTTATCTTTTAACCTAACCATAGTTAGTTAGTTAGTTATGCTTATACCTAATACCCTGTTTTTATTTTTAAAGGTTGACCTTTATGGATATGGATTATGGATTATCCCACTTTCCTTTTGTCCCTTATTATTAAATGTGATATAATGAAAAATGTTCTATTATATTGCTAAATTTCCAAGTATAAACTAAATTTAGCCCTCAATAACTGCGCGAAATGTGTAGAAACTTTTTTTTGGTAAAGAACTGAGATACTCCTTTTTCAGTTTCTTTATTTTCTAACAAATTTTGACAACGACTGCTAAGGATTTAAGCAAATATTTTATTATTATTTTACGTTATAATTATTTTAAGAAATTGCTTCTACTTTAACCCTTTTGTGAATAGGAAAAAGAATTTTTTATACCTCTAGTTTTCAAGGAATTAGGAAACTACAAGAAATGTGGACTGTTCTTAGGAATCTTTTCTGTTATAAAAAAAAGAAGTTGTTTATATTCAATATACTCTTTCACTTTTCAGATGCTGGGTATAAAAAAAAACGCTTGCAGCGAGAACCAGGAAAGGCTAGCCGTAATGTGAAAGCAAGCCAGTTCGAGTGTGGGAGAAAAAGAGAGAGAGAGAGACAGAGAGAGGGAGAGTGAGAGAGGCACATTGAGAGAGTGAATAAGTGAGAGATGGAGTGCTAGTGAGTTTGATCATGAAACGCCCCCGCAATGATTTTTAGGTCTTTCCCCATGTTTTTAGGTCTTTTACGTTTGATTATTATTAGAAGACTTCTCTATATACATTTCATCACTGGAAATGCGTGTTGTGATATTTTTAGAGATGTATTTAATTTTTTTTTTGTTGTGATTAGACCACATGTCTGGAATCTATAATGAGTGAGAGAAAGGGAAAGAGATACATACATGCCTGTTAAATATCAATTATAATGTACTCTATGTAGGTTCCTATTCAACTCCTCATTAAGCCCACAGAGAATACACCCACACAGAAGACGACTGCATGTGTGTGTGTGTGTGTGTGTGTGCCTGTACATCTGGAAGACATCATTAACTATACTATATTTTGTCGCCGCTTCACCTCCATCTGGTACTCCTTCTCCTTAGCTACTTCAAACCAACTCCAATGAATACAATGAACCGGTTTATTCACAGGCAAAATCAAAAGTGGCGCAGACATTGTCGTCTCAGCTGCTGTTGCCGCTGACCAAGCTGAAGTTGAAGTTGGAATTGGAATTGTGTTTTTTGAGATCGCTTTTCGTTTTGTGTGTGTGTGTGTGTGTGTGTGCCGACTGGGATGCTGGGCAGCCGCCAAAAAGCTGTGGAAAAACTGGTTTAACTCTCGTTTCGTTCTTTCTTTCTTTTCTTGGCTGGCTACTCTACACCTTTTCAAGAACGTGTTCAAGGCTTTGCCACCAGGGTGCTGGTGGTGGTGGTGGTGGTGGTGGTGCTTGAGGTGGTTAAACGAGAATAAGTAAAAGGAAAAGGAGGTCGACAATTTTTATTGAATGTGCTTTACCTGAACAGGGATTGGTTCACTCTATAAACCACTCAACAAACAAATAGAATTTCAATTGTTCAAAGTCCCACCCAGATCTAATTAGATTACAAATAACGGCAAAAATATATGCAAAACAAAAAGAGTGAAGGAGGGTAAAAAAAAGGAGAGAGAAACTGCTTTAAGACACATTTTCATTCCTATTTTTTTTGCTGTTTTTTTTTTTTGTCTCTTTGCCTGCTAAAAATACTGCTAAAAACCAGTTTAAATTTTAAGGAGTATATACAAATCAGATCACAGATCACATCACCAGACTTTAAGCACGGGCCAGACAGAGCAAGAGCAACAACAACAAGCAATCGTTGGATGGAGGTCGACTTAAAGATACTTCGTCAATGAAGTGACCTCAACAGTTTTGTAAACCTTTCTTAACTTGGCCAAACATTTCTATGATTTAAGGCATGTAGGCTTTACTTGCTCACTTGCTTGCTGTGATTCCTAACTCCAATATCCTTAAATATCCAATATCTACTTTAAAGTTATCCCACATTTCGACGACTTTTATATACCGTTTTTGTTGTAAGCTTAAAGTTTACTGGGTACGAAAAAACGCATTTGCCGATGACGTCGTCGCGGTCACTGTTTTGCGGTTTCTGACTCAGCGGCAAGATCTCCACAATATTCTCAACTCTCTTCTCGTGTGAAAGAGAATTCTCTTCTCTTTATGGCTAAGAGTCTGTCTGCGTGGGTGGTTTACCATATTAACTTCAGGCGTCTCTGACTCACATGGAATTCCCCCCTCTAAAAGGCAAATAAACAAATAGATTTACTCAAACACACACACACACACACTCTTATCATCTTGTATCTGTGTATAAACAGACGACTCGGAAAGTATCTTGTCATAGAGAATGAACCAATGCGAAACTAGTTGAGACCTCTGAGCTTTGCCATTACTCTTGAGTTACATCGATATGGGAACTGAAAAGTTGTTTTGAGTGCAAAATCACGCATACTGGGAACAGTTTGTTGAGATAAACCAGAGAGAAATGAGATAACAAACAAAAGGTGACGACTGATGTGATACCTAGGAAGGATATGATTTTGTATCCATATAATATAGTTGTCTGATTTTGATCAAATTTCGCAGAAATGTAACCAATTCATATGTTCATTTGTTAATAGCCTTTGCTTATGCAACAATCTGATCATAAATATTTTTCAGCCCGATTGTTTCTGTATGATATCAAAGCCCGATCTTGATAATATTTGGCACAGATATTAGCATGTACAAAACAAACCACTATTCAATTTTATGAAAATTGTTTGAAAAACAACAAAGTTACTGATCCGAAACTGCATTTTGGACCGATTGCTTTTATGTAAAGTACCTGATATAGTTGCTTGATTTTTATGAAATTTGGTACAGACGTTGATCCAAGTGTAAGACTGTTATTTATGACATTTTTAAATAATGGTTTAAAAAACAACAAAATTATTTTTATCCTTAACAAAGTTCAGTGAATTTCTTAATAGAATACAACCAACAAAAATATCAAAGTTATTGATAACAACCCGATTCTTTTAATGAAGCTATTTCATATAGTCGTTACCTTTTTATCCAACTCCAAACTCCAAATTTTTAAATTTAGGATAACATCTAAGTCTTTTTGACAGACAAATGTGCCCCATATTAATAGACAGCTCAAAAAAACAATTCATTGTCCTGCTTAATTTTTAAATGCTTTCATAAACTTTTTCCAAATTCGTTCCGATCAATATGTTTTCTTTTTCCAATAAAAACCTTTTAGAAATTTTGGCTTCAAAAGTTCAAAAGTTTACTTATTTCGGTGACCTGGTAAACGTTTTTTAAACTTGGTAAACAAATTTTCTATTTGGCCAAGTGTTACGAAATATATTAGCTTTATCGATCCAATTTCGAAAGGAAAAAAAATGGGTTAAAATATTTCCATTAATAAAATAAAGCTAATTTAAGATCTTGTATATAAAATATTAAGATTTTCAACCAACTTCTACCTTAATTTTGCTAATAATCAAAACATATTTTCCTAAAGACATATTAAAGTTTAATTTACTTTAGTTTTCATTGTGCATTTTGCAAGTTTGCTTCAGTTTGGATAATCCCCAGTGGGGATCTTCTTTCTATCGATTACCCTAACAGTTTTAGTTTTGGCGCACACATCCCAAATGAAAGACAACAATTGAAGTGCCTTCACCTTTTCAGCCCTTTTTTCAAAGGGAGTGGTAAAGGAGAAAGCAATAAGGAAAACTCTGGAACTCGCCGCGTTGCATTTGAATTCAAATTAACCAAATTACCGAATATTTCTGCTTGTCTACTCCTTCGACTATTTCGAACTGCCTGCCTTAATTACTTACAACTAACTGCCAACGGTATCGGTAGCTAGTTGAGGATGAGGAATAAAAAGAGAGAGAGAGAAAGGATACATATGGGGTGGAAGTAAAAGTTTGGATAGTCCTCTGAATCCTTGTCTGCGTCTCTTCTGTCTGAACCTGCTGCGAATGCAATTGAAACCAAAGTTACAATCGCATATCACTGGGACCAAGGACCTCTGCCGTTCCTCCTCCCGAAGACAGGGAGAGTAGGAAAGACAAAGGCAAACACAATTCGAGTCGAGGATGTTGGGGAGGGGGGCGGGGGCGTGGTACAGTTGAAGAAATTACGCTGATTGAACACTAATTTATTTGTTTGTTTGTTTTAACATTTGGCGCATTAAAATAGATGCGAGAACAGAGAGGGAAGCAAAAGGTAACAGGGGAATAAGGCTTGGGGTGAAGTGAATAAAAGTTTTGCCCGTCAAGGTGGCATTTACCTGCATGGTGGAGTTTTGTGAGGAACGGGTTAACTTGTGGGTACTAATAAATAAAGCATTATATAGAAGGCTCAAGCGAGAGAAGTTTCAGAAGTTCCGATTGTCAGTTGGATTACTAATTTTTTTTAAGATTTAATGTGATTACAAAAGATATCCTTAACAGTTTTATTAAACAGGAACCATCACAAAACTTTCAGTTCCTAAATTACCACAATTTACTACTAATTTTATGGAACTAAACTGATCTATATATATTATATAATACATTTTGCTGCAGTTTACACATACATATGTTGGTTTTATCATGTTATTGAAATTGCATAATTATTTTTTTTGTAAAATATTGACAAAAAGTTGTCATAAGTGGTTGTTTTTTTCTACTCATTCTTCAATTCTTCTGGCTGTTCAACTCCGAATAAGAATGATTAATTGGTTTGACAAAGCAGCAACAACATGTCAGGAATAAATCCTCCTTAGTTTTTACTAACTATCTTAGTATTTTAGATTTATTGGGGCCCAAGCCCGGTATTTATAGGAGAACATTTACATTGGTCTTATGGCTAGTGTCCTTAACGGTACTTAAAGCTAGACATTATGCTTCAGTTCTAATTACTTATAATCTATCCCTAAAAGTATGTGGCCTAATCCTATCCCTAAAAGTATACTACACCTCCTTTTTTTAAAAAGAAAAATTTATATTTTTCTCATATCCTTTTTATATTATTTTTATTCTATCTAAATGTACTGTTTGCTTTTTGTTTTTATCATCCCTTATTACTATATTATTGTTAGGACCTATGCTCTGTATTTTATATTTGCCTGTGTATTTGTTTTCTAATTTATGTCCTGTATCATTTTTTAAAAGTATTTCTTGTCCTTCAGTTAGCGATACTTTTTATTGTGTTATTTGTAATTTAAATTTTATTTCTTTATTGAAGTCATCAATGTTGTAAATGGGTTCTACAGTTTCAGATGAGAATGGGACAGTTTTAGGATGTTTTGCAAAGACTAGTTCAAAAGGTGCATAACCATGTACGGTGGATGGAGTGGCAGGATCGCCACTGTCCTTAAGTAAAATCCAGTAATAAGAAACTAGGCAAATTAATTATTAGTTTGAGGCATTTAAGTCTTTGACACAACTAAGTGACTAAATTATTCTTAAGAGGAAAACTACTTATATAAAAGAACCTAAGTAGTGTTGCTATTTAACGATTTACTCTGCCTTGGTGAATTGCCTTTGACATCGACATTTCAACCTTCTTCTCTTAAGATCTATTAAACCATTTCACAAGTGCAAATTATTATCCTTTTTCAGTTTTACTTAGCTCCTTGCTTACTTCACTTTAATTGAAATTGTTCCTAGACGAGGGTCAGGGGTCAAGGTTAAACAGAAAAACCAAAAACGCAAACGCAGAAGCTTTGCAATGTTTTGGTGACTTTTGGTGAGGAGACAAATCCATTTGCCAAATTATCAAACAGTTGAAGCCTGTTGAGGGGCGGAAAGGCCTATCACATATACACCCAAATATACATATACTCGACTAAAACACAAACCCACACACACACACACACACACATGCACTGAGAGTCTAACACACACAAACACACATCGTTGTTTACCCTGTCACACACATGGACAGTTGTTTTTGCTTGTTTGTTCAAAAATTCTGATATATTCACATTTTGGCTTTTTGGCCACAGTATTTTTGTTGGGGTTTTTCCACTTTTTCCTCTTGGTAGTTTTTCTTCTTTTATTTTTTTTTTTTTGTTCTCTACTCTGGCGACCTTTTAACGAACGTTTTCGCCATTTGCAGTGTTTTTTTTGCGTTTTTGGTTTTTGTGTTGTGCTTTTTGTTTTGCCCCTGGCGTAGGAGAGTTTTTTTTTTCTTGTTTGGTTGCTGTTGTTTTTCTTTGGCGTTTTTCCTTCATTTTTCCTTCCTTTCTGCTGCTGCTGCTGCTGCCACGATCTCTGTTTGTGTTTTCCGAGTACTTGGTTATGGTAATCGAATTTCAAATTATTGCCATGAGCTATATACATGTCTGGCCGAGAACGGGGATGATGTGCCTAGGCGGAAAGGAAACTGGAACAGCAGCAGTAAGTATAGAAGGAGAAGTTGTTGGTGCTCTGATAGGATGATAACATTGGGCACAACACAGTATAATATTGTCGCCTTCTTCTATTCCTTTTCCTAAATACCCTGTTTTAAGGGCATATCAAGAGCAAGTAAACAATTTATGTTCTTGATTCACATAGAAAAGTAATGTCTAGTATATAATATGGGATCCTGCTTACTTAAAACCTGTGGTTAAACTGGGAAAAATTGTCAAATAGTCAAATTTGTCAGGACATCTCCAAATATCCTTTTAGAGATAAAACTCTGTAAGTTCTTAGGCATATCCTTAATATCGCTGATTAAATTATACTTTAATATCTGTTCTGGATATAATTTTTGCAACATTATGATCTTGTAATATGGCCAAACTTTTTTTAATGTCCTCAGAATTGTTTGTTTATGTTCTTGGCATTCATAAGGATACATACAAATATATACATATCTTGCAAGACTTTTGATCTTGGAGGTATATATTTGTGACATTCTTTAGTAGAGATTTGCAGGTTCTTCATTATTATTAAAGAAAATCATATTGTAATCATTCGAAACAGACAGACACATTTAATTATAATTTAGGATTCTGAAAGTTTTGAATGGGCAATTTTATCAATATAGGAAATTAAATCATTTTCTTACTAATAAATTCACTTGAACAAATTTGAAAAACATAAAGAAGAAGTTTTTCATTAAGTTTTTCAATTGCAGTGGAGTTTTTCATTATTAATAGATAACCAGAAAGTAAACATAGTAATGCCAAGTAAATTTCATATATAAAGAAGAAGTGGGAGAATTTATATTTAAAATCTTCAATGATATCATAGGAAAAAGGAAAGTGATAGGATAAATCCTGTTTCCAAAAAAAATAAATGGAATTTAAAGAATTTAGGACTCTCTTTTTATGTTGGCTGTTAATTTTCTGTGAAAAAATCATTTATCAGCTCAACAACAGTGAATGCCTTTTAAGTTATAGGGTATATAAAAGTCGTTTCTTCCACATGACATACAGAATTTTTTTCTCATTCTCATTTTCTGTCAGTTTATTTTTTTTTTTTTTCCAGTTGCCTTCTTGTTTTTAGCGGAAGATGAATTTGTTTTGGTTTTTTTTTTCTTTTCACTTTTTTTTTTAGTTGTAGTTTTCCCTGTTGCTGTTATTGTTGATAGTGTGACTGTTTGTGTGTGTTTTGAGGTTTTTTCCTGTTCCTGTTTTTGTTGTTGTTGTTGCTGGCGTTGTTATTGTTGTTTACATCCTGTTTTTGGCGCGTTTTGAATATTTTTGCGGTGCATGTTTTGTCATGCAATAATTTAATTGTCGGATTTGGCAGCTTAAAAGTCCCACCCAACCATTTGCCTTGCCCACACTGCCACACCCACTCACTGTGGAACCTGTGGACTTGGTGGTGGGGGCGGAGGTGGTTATGACAGGTGTTGGCCAGTTTGTTGTGTTTGTTTATTTGCCTGACACTTTCTGCTTTATTTATGTTTGGCTTGGGCCTTGCCACTGCACCTGCTGACAAATTTGCTAAAAATAGTTGTAGTTCTCTGGCAAAATCCCACCCATCTGGACCCAACCCTCTTAACTTCTGCCCATGGCATCCACAGGGCTATATAGAAGATGGCCTCATAAATTGTCACACAGAGCAAACGAAATTGAAATATTTTATTGGAAACGAAAGTTAAGTGTTGCTATTTTTGACATTTTTAACATTCTTAGAGTGCCTGTAAAACTTGGAGGGCTGATTTCGAAAGTCTACTACTCGAACTATGTATGAATTCTCTATCTTTCATATTTGACTTCATCCTGTTCTAAAGATGGCATCGACGAACATTTAGGCCTAGTTGTAATTAGGCTTACGACTAGATAATTTAATATCGTTAGTTTGAAATTCAATACTATCAAAACTACTATATATTTATTGATATTTACATAATTTTAATTGGTATAAGTATAGAGTGTAAAATGGAAGAAACTCGCCCCTAAAGTAGGCTATAGTTTGCCATTTCTTCTGTTAATAAAAGCATAAGCTGTGTCGTAGTTTTCATATAAAATATCGTATTGCAGTATTTAGCTATTTCGTTTTTAATTTATAATATATTCTTTTTTTTTTTATATATATATTAAGTTACATTTTAGCTCCAGCTGTAAGGAGGATTAATGTATTTTTTAAATGTTTTTTGAACTTAGAGTCAAACTTAGTCCGTAATTGAAATCATCGTGATCCGAATTTCATTATTATTATTGGGTTGGCCTATCATTTCTTTACTCTGTTTAGAAAATAATGAATTCCAATTGGGACATCCAAGGGACATCCTTCAGTCTACGTTACTTACTATAATTTCTGTGTGCTCCCTTAAGATTTTACACTAAGTAATTTTTGGGTAATTTCGAATGTTGTCATTGCGTTTTGAGAATCGTTGATTGCGCCATGTGTTGGACATTAATATTCATTATTATTTACTAAAGATTAAATTATTTAATAATTTTATATATCGATTTTCCTTTCAGCTTCTAGATTCTTTGAATGCTTGGAAATAATGACTATAGAAAACTCTTTTTATATTTTACACTGGTTAACCTTTGTGTGAAGGACTTCTCTTTCTATCCTAAGCAGTTTACCGTTTTCTCTAGTTTATAGTTAACTGATCGGTCTGACTGATCAGTCTGATTCCAAAAAAAGATTTGCATACACTAAAAAAAATAGAGGAACTGGTACCCTATATAAAGAGACAAATAAACAGACCCCAATTTTTATTACACTAAAGACATTATCTTGTATTTCAACGCTTAAAACAAGCAAAGAGAGTTTACATGTTTTAAGATTTCAATATGTTGCCCTCCGTGTTCATCTTCCATATTCTTCATTGAGTATGTTAAAACCAACTTCAGAAAATTCTAAGCCGCATCCACCTAAGCTAGTCCCCTCATTTAGATCTGAATAAGGTTTGTCGTATTTTCTACTTATTTTCCATCTTAATATGTTTAATAATCAAGGGAATAGCTTAAAGATTTTAATTAAAACCAACATTAGATGCAGCAGCATTCTTTGGCATCCTGTTTGTGTGCTGTTGTCAACGTTACTACTTCTGCCTTCCGACACTCGCCTTCTGTTGGCTGGGCTAACTTCTACCTCCTGGCCCGCCTATCCAATCTTTATCTTCATCTGCTTTATTTTTATCCCCATTTTCTTCTGCTTGTGTAGCTGCTGCTGCGCCCTTCCACCAAGTAGCGTCAATTTCTTTTAATTTAGCCGCAATGACTTGCATCGAAATGCGTTGTCCTGTCCTCCCCATATCCTGTTCGCTTGCGTGTGTGTCTCTCCCCATTCGCCTGTTCTTACTAGAAAATTGTAGTTGCAATTCGTTTCGTTGGCAACTTTGCCAAGTTTCAGTTTCAGTTGCAATTACTTGGCGCACCTGAAGTGGACAACAAGGATGAGTTAGGGTCAAAGGTTAGTTGGTTTGTTTGTATTTGTTGTGGTCTCTGTACCACTGTCTGTGTGTGTGTGTGTGTCCTAGCTCGAAACTGCAGTAAGGTAAGCATTTTTTCCATTCTCCTCTTTCTGCTACTATTTTTTTTTTTTGCTTTTGTTGTTTATTTTGTTGACTTTGCGCTTTCTATTTACGCTTTGGTCCTGTTTGTTGAATTCCAACTGCAATTATGTGAAATTTCTTTCCGTGCACAGCATTTCGTCTGTCCCGCATTAGTTTTTAAAGCAAACTCAAAATTTAAACCGACTTTCAAAGTCAATATAGGACAAACCTCAAATACGCAACTAATCCCTGAAAGGTTGTTTCCCTCGCAAGAACTACAAAACAAGGAAAACTATCGAAACAACAAGAATCTCAATTTCTATGTTGGCAATTAAACTCTGAACGCCAGAGAAATATCGAAAAGCTTAAGTAAATCTAAGTATTCTAAGTACTAATATAATAAGATTCCTAAATTTATTTGGCTACTCCAAACTGTTGAAAGTGTTTTAATAAGCTTTTTAATCATTGAAATCTTAGCACATGCTTTATAAATTATTTTGGAACCTTTAAAATATAAAAATATGAAAGAGATCTATGAAAATAATCTATCTATGTGTATAACTTACTTATTCCTCAGAAACAATATATTTTAAATTTAAGAGAATCTTTGAAAATTTGTAATCATTGTTATTTTTTAATGATTGAAAATGATTTTAATGATTTATATAATCAATTTTCTATATTCTTTGTTTTCGGTTGGCAACTCTAAGCTAAAATGAAATCTTAAATCTCCAAAAACAGTTTCAAGATAATTAAGGTTTAAGTTTTAAAATAAATCTTTATAAATACTTACGGAAATTATTTCAAGAAAGATTTTTTAATATTATTAACTCAAACTCTTAGTAGAAAGTAAATTTCTTTCCAATCTTATAACTAAATTTGTCTGCTCGATGACTCATTTTAAACTAAAGTCAGGAAATCTCAACTATAAAAAAGAATGAGATTCAAACCGAATTTTACCTACTCTCCATCTATGTAATATTCTTAATTTTAAATGCTTAAAAATTTACAGATTACAGAGATTTTAAAATTAAGTTACTCTTTACAATCGCCCTAAATCAGTTCAATATAAAATCAGTTTCTATGGCAATAACTATAAAAGATTCATTAGTTACTCTTGATGTAAGCCCAAATGCATTATGGCCATTTGATCAGTTTTCTTTTTGGCCTTTGTTTTCCCTAGTGTTGAATTGATTTTGTGTTCGGTCACGTCGTTTTGTTCATTCGCTTTGAGTTTTCAGTTACAAGATTTTGTCGTCCAGCCGTGGCAATCATCAAATAAAAACCCATTGGCAGTTCGGATAGTTACTGAGCTTGGTTTCAATTTTCACTTAAAAACAAAGTTTGGCGTACAAAAAAAAAAAAAAAACAACAAGCAAAAACTAAGAGGAAAAATAGACGAGAAAGAGAAGAAAGAAAAATCTATCAACCAGGCTTTAGAATGGCGTATTGTTGCTGTAATTGTTGTTGTTGTTGTTGGTCTTGTAATCAGAGCAAAGTGGACGTAGACACATGACGGAACTGCTGTTGCCTTCCTGGCTTACGTGATTTGACCAGCAACTACAACGACAACCCAAAAAAAAGCAAAAACAAAAAGTTAAGAAAAACGTGAAAAAAAGGGTAGCCAAATATTTCTATGTTTTTTCATTCTGATGAACCGAAAAAAAAAACATGAACAAAAAAACGAGTGAAAAGAATAAAAAGAAGGCAAAAGTTTTTTTTTTTTGGTTTTTTTTTTTTTGTGGCTCACGTGACATTTGTTTTGGCAAGTGTTTCCTTTCATTGTGTCGACAAATCAGCGTTGGAACGTACCTGCAATGAGAAAATTGAGATATTGACAAAAGAACTCCAAAGTTTAGCGAAACAAAAGTATTTTTAATTCTTTGAGAAAAAAGAAGGTCTTTAAGGCATACATTTCACGGTTATAACAATTCGTTCCTTTACTAAAACTATTAGCCAATATGTTCCACTAAAAATGTTAAACTTACTTGTTAAAATTGATATATACTTAACTATCATTTTAGTTGCGTCTACAAAAGCATGAATGGCTTTAAAAATGATAACCTACAACTGTTTACTCTTGACTCTGCTCTTTGTAACCTTTTCACCTTTTGCATTGGGACATTTTTGCCCTGAGGATTGGGTATGGAATCCGACTGTAGAACGCTGCTTTCAGCCACCCGAGTATATAGGCAACAATAAATGGAAGAATATAATTTAGACATTTGTTTATATTCATTCCAGATAAATATTCTTAATAAATGTCTAAAAAGTAGTAATAATTTGGAAATACACATAGGTTTATAGTTATTATAATTTAACAAATGTTAATTTTTATGATCGTCGAAATTATTAAAAAAAAATTAACGTTTTCGACCGATCAATCCTTTTGAGAGTAATTTGAAATGGACCCCCGATCTATTTTAAACAACACTACGACAAAGAAAGTAAAAAAGTTAATGTGATATAGTAATCCGATTCGAAAACCACTGTTTGGTTTTCTTAAAGGAGTTTGCTTTGATCTATGGGTATTTGAATTCCATATTGAAAAATCATTCTTAGACCAAAGATTCGTTAACGGACAATATGTTATTGAAGTAGAAAAATTGGTTCTAGGTCTTTCAAGTTAAAAACAAAAATCGATAAAAAAATTTAGCTAGTAAAATTGCTTATACCAGCATCTAACAATATCATACCACTGTGAATATAACGTAAACTTTTCAAGAAATCGCCTAGAATAAGCAAAAAGTAGATGTGTGGAAAATAGTGATAGAAATCTAAATTGAATAGGTTTTACTCATATTGGTTACTATTTTGACCATTTCACCATTTCTCACTCAATATTTTCCAATTTTTCTGATCTGATTCTAGGAATCGGCAAGCATCGATTCGATTCGATTCGATTTGCTTTCAGTTCTGTTCTTCTCAATGCGGAACTATTTAATTGCATATTACTCTGGCTAATTTGTTATCTATGACAAATTCGAATCAAGACCTAAGACCTAATGTCTATTTCTAGGCTTAAAAGAAGTACGAATCAGTTTGCTCTCAATAGAAGTGTTGATACAATTTGTTGAAGTTAACGTTAATAAAAACAGAAATGCCTTTAAACTCAAATATCTATCTTTGTCTACTTCTGACATTAATTCTAACATTTGTGTCTAATGCGTTGGCAAAAAAATGTCCTTTTTACACTAGGTGGAACAGGGATGAAGATAAATGCATAGACCTAGTAGGATATATACCCTATTATTGAAATATAACTATCGTAAATAAACGAATTTTTCTTTTGTATTTGGTAAATGTTGCTTTCGAATCGAGGGAATTTAATCACAGTTACACTTGTAATTAATTTTTGAGTCTTTAATGCGGAAGCGGCTAGACATTGATGCGATTTCATGGAAATCAAGTATTTTAATGGGAAAATTTCTTAACATTAACTTGTCATTGTCATACCAAATTCGTTCCATGTCTATACATATTTACCAAATTCAAACACTGGGATATTTTAAAGACTTGAAGAAACTGTGTGTCAGTTTGCTTTGAATAGAAGTCGTTGCAACAAGTTTAGAAATGATTTTAAGACTAAATTTTTGGACCTTTCTCTGTCTACTTTTGACACTGCTTCTAACATTTTCGCCTGGTGGGTCGGCTCAAAAATGTCCTCCGGGCTCTAGATGGAATAAACGAGAAAAACGGTGCATTGATCTAGTATTAAGGTTTTAATTCTATCATATGTGGATAAATAAAATATTTATCCTTTTCTAAGTGGTAACAATAGTTTTTATTTTGAATAGAAACTAAATCATACTTTTATTTTTGTGGGTTATTTTTACATCTTCAATACTGAAAGAGGAAGTCATTGATGAGGTTCCAAAGAATTGAAGCATTTCAATTGGCCATATTTTTATGCGGAACTTATTCAGCGCATATAATGCTGGCTAATTTATTGTTATGCCAAATTCGATCCACGAATAAAACTATTTTTTTTCAGTTTGCTCCCAACAAAAGTCGTAATACAATCTACTGAAGCTGACGTTGCCTTTGATAAGTGCAAAAATGATTCTAAAACGAAATCTTTGTCTAATTGTAACACTGTTTCTAACAGTTTTGCCTTTGGGATTGACAGAAATTTGTCGTTGGTTTACGAGATGGAATTCGGCACAAAATAGGTGTATTGAGTTTGTGGAATCTATACCCTATTATTAACTTTTACATAAATAAAAGGCTCTTTTAATTTTCTTGTTTATTTCGATTTTTGACAGGGATATTATTATTTTTTTTTTTTGCTGCAATTAACCACGTTGATGACCAGCTCCATAATTCATGCCATAACCAAACCAACCATCAGTTTCATCCTTTGAAGTCGTTCTTGATGTGGACGGTGTTGGCGGTGGAGCTGGTGGCTGTCCTGTAGTAGATTTCTTCACATTTCTGTCCCACCATTTCTTAATTGCACCTGGTTCCTGTTTACCGTGATACTTTACCCTAGTGCATTTATTGTGCACCTTATGAAGAACATATCCCCAGGGACATATAATACGGCTTCGCGGTTCAAACTTTAATATGGGTTGGCATTCATTTTCATACAAATTCCATGCATATCCCACGTCACAGGATGGTGCTGTCCCCGGATTAATGACACTGATATTAGCCGATGATGAAATTACTGAACTATTAGACGTTTCCATTGTTGCTCAACTGAACTAAAATAAATGAAGTAAGTAAGTCGTCTCGCCGACTTAGGTATACCATACACCAGTAAAGCAAATATTTCAACTTTATTAAACAAATGGATTTTCACATGCTTCTTACAAGCATATCTTAGTATCTCGCTCACTCAATCATACGAGCACCCTAGCGCCCCCACCAGCTGACGGCCAACTCCGGCCTTATGGAAAAACGTTTATATGCATAACTCGACTGTTTTTTGTCCGATTTTGATCAAATTTGGTATTTTGCTAGATATTTGTATTAAATTTAAGTGTGCCAAATTTGATTGCATATGGTAAAAAAATACGGGAGATAATCAAGTTTTTCAAATTACGGGGGCGGAAAAGGGCGTGGCAAAATTTTTACACATACAAAGTGTGTGCATTTACTAAGCGAATATACATACCAAATATGGTGTCTCTAGCTGGAATAGTTTTTGAGATAAACGCTTTTTTTAAATTGCGGGGGCGGAAAGGGGCGTGGCAAAAATTTGAAATAAACTTGATCACTCTACATACTACACGAGTCTACATACCAAATTTGGTGGCTCTAGCTCTTACAGTCTCCGAGATCTAGGTGTTCATACGGACAGACGGACAGACGGACAGACGGACGGACGGACAGACGGACAGACGGACAGACGGACGGACAGACGGACATGGCTAGATCGACTCGGTTGTTGATCCTGATCAAGAATATATATACTTTGTGGGGTCGGAGATGCTTCCTTCTGCCTGTTACATACATTTTGGCGACTTTAATATACCATTTCACCCTATGGGTGTATGGTATAAAAACCATATGAAAGTTTAAGCCATTTTTTCAAAATTTGCTACGGTTTTTTTATGAAAGAAATTTGATATGGTGACATTTCTGATTAAACTTAATAAATACCAAAGGCTATAGCAATCCCCGTCGCTTCACTCAACTTCACCCTGTTGATTGCGTGGCGAAGTTGTCAAGTCTTAGGCAATTAATCATATCCGATCTCAATATAAAGTGGTGATTTATTTCTTTGAAATACCTTTTGATATTTTAAAAAACCTAATAAAATGTCTTTAGATTCTTTTTATGTATATTATAATTTGGCATGCTACAAATACAATTATTTTAAAAAAATAAAACACATTAAGAAGCTTCATTGTCGTTGATATTGTTGCCACTCTTCAAATTTCCTTAACGAATTATACATATTAACATTAACTTATAATTTTCATGCCAAATTCGATCCATGACTAAAACAATCTTGCAACTATTGAAAAAAAGAGTATGAATCAGTTTGCCATCACCAAAAGTCGTAATACGACGTTGGAAAAATGATTTTGAAACTAAATCTTTGGATCTATCTTTGTCTACTCTTGACACTGATTCTAACATTTTCGCCATGTGGATTGGCTCAGAGTTGTCCTCCGGGCTTTAGATGGAATAGGAGAGAAAAGCGGTGTATTGATCTTGTAGGATATACAAAATAAAAAGATTTTATTTATCAAAAATCACAAAAACTACATTTTTTTAACTATGATGGTTAGTTTGCCCAGCATTTTCATTTCCACTAGCAACGATAGACAGATTTTTATTATGCTAATTAAAAATTGGGTTCAACGAAATATCAAATTGAAAAAAAGGAACAAAACAAATAACGATATGTTGGTTAACGATAAGTTAGTTAAATAGAGCAGAGCTTTATTACGCAATTCTGGGTCTTGGGATTCCTTTAATGTATCTCGATAATTTGTACGTGCTACATATACTTATAATCAAAAAGTGAGTTGGAAACACTTCACATTAGCAAATGAATGAAACATTTCTAAATGGCTCATATCAAGGGGCCATCGTTGTTGATATTTTACGCATTTCTCTTTCCAATTTCCTTCAAATAATCATAGTAATTAAGAAATGATTTTGTCTAGCTATCTCAAACCAAAAATGCCATTAAATGTGGAAAAAAGAAGGCCACAAAATATGTTGCCATTTCCTTTTTCATTAAATTGAGCAAACACTTGCCGTGCGGCTGATGAGGTGATGCCTGCTTCTCCTTCCTTCACCTTTGGTTGGGTTCTGATTGTGCCTAGAATTTCATTCTGCCATTTTCCTTCTACACATTTCCTGGGTGCGGCATTTAATGAGTGAAATTAAGTAGACTTCTACTTAAGAGCCTGGGCTAAAGCAAAAGTTATTGCATCTAAATGATGCTTGTGTAATAAATTCATCACTCAACCCTCGCAGGGCAACATGACGTATGCGTTATTTTACGAAATACCCTAGAAAATGAAAAATGAATCAAAATGCCAATAGAGTTGCCAAACAAATCCAAGTTGTATGATAGGCCTAATAGAAGGAAAACAGTTTGACACTTTTCCATTTAATGTAAAAATCGTTGACGGAAAGGATAAAAATATATCGAAAATTGTTGAAAACTTTGGCACACAGAATCAAGTTAGTTGAAGGCGTTGCAAGGTGCAAAAAGTCGGACACCTCTGGGCAAAGTCATTTTAAGTTGAGATTTCAATGAGCAGCTGCAGTAGTAGCAAAAGAACTCGTCAGCAGTCAGTTTGTTTGTCATTTGTTTGTTTGTTTCTTTCTTTCTCAGTCAGTCAGTCAGTCAGTCGGTTGGTTGGCTTGTTTGTTTGTTTGTTTGACTCCTCCCTGATTGTCACAAAGAGTGCACTAAAAGTGTCGCCTTACAGCAACTGACTCGAAGAGATTATCACACAGCAAGGCGAAAGAGAGATGCTGATAAAGGTAGCTTCTGCAGTTAGTTTTTCGCTTTTGTTTTTTTACATTTCATTTTAGCCAACTGGGCAACTGTTTCATCTCAGTGACTAAGTTGGGCATCAAGTTGTTACCAACTTGAGTCGCCTTAACTTTCATCGTCATCGGAGTGATTATCAAGTAAACGTGAACTTTCGTTTTTTGTTTTTCATCTAGGTTTCCTTCTTTTTTGGCATTTAATTATTTGGAAAATACGCAGTAGCGTTTTGAATTACCAAGTAAGTTGGCCCCAAAAAAAAAAAAAAAAACCCCCCAACCGGGCTGGGAAAACATGGGGCTGAGTTAGGTGCTGCTCTTGGCACCTCCGATTGCCTTTTTCGGTTAGTTTGTTCGCGTCGAGAAAATTGGACAGGAAGGAAATGAGAATCGAAAAGAAGAACTAAAAGAAACGAAATGCAAGTTAATTGGAAAAATGTGCTAGACAGAAATAAAACCCTAGCTCAGTCATTATAACGAGGCACTGCATATATAATTTGATTTAAGTTTATTATAGATAAATAACAGCGATTTGAAAATTATTAAGATATTTAACCAAGACTGAATATCGATTCAATCAATCAATTAATAATAAGCAATTGATTAAACCAAATTATAATTAGGAAATTTTGCCTTTTTGTGGGGCGAAATGTTATGGCTTGGCTAATAGTCAAAAAATTAGTGTTGTTTTAGGACTTAAAAACAAAACTTCAACCTTTTCACAAAGGTTCAAATTTCCATTCAAAAATAAAGTTGAGTAGTGAATTTTAGCAAATTATGAAAAGTGCATTTCAACCTTATCAGATAAGATAATCTAAAGCCATTTTGTGGCAGCTCAACTGGTATTCTGGTAGCATATGTTGCAACATGATGCAAAGAGGGAACATATGTCAGCCAAAAGCCCAGAACAAGCAGGCAGAAGCCGTCAGCCAAACATCATATTGTATCGTGTTCTTGTGGGTCGTGTTTCTACTGATTGTGAGTTGGGTGTGGGTGTGTTTGGGCCGATGTGGTGTCATCCATCTGACAGTTTGGTCTAACATTAAAAGAGCGGCGAAAATGTTTTGCGGCCCAAATGACATGATTTCTCTGTTTTGATGCAGATTTCGAATCACTATTCAGATTCAGATTGAGAAGAGTGCAACTTCAATGTGAAGTAA
The DNA here is from genome assembly GCF_018902025.1 of Drosophila willistoni. Lineage (NCBI taxonomy): Eukaryota > Metazoa > Arthropoda > Insecta > Diptera > Drosophilidae > Drosophila > Drosophila willistoni. The sequence goes on along the minus strand of NW_025814049.1, from coordinate 3,560,799 downwards.
CTTCAACTTCTTGAAGTATAGCTATGGCAGCGTGTGGAAAAGTTTTTGCTTATCCGCATTACAGCCACAGTTACCCACCACTACCACCAAAAATCCTTGACGAAACCAACTCCAGCCAACCACAACGCCAACGTCTTGAGGCAATTCATGAAGCTGGAGAGGAGAAAGAGTGAAGTTTCGTCTAGTTTTTCCTTTTCATCCTTTTGCATGTGGCATCTATCTTTTCTTTCAGTTCTCTATGTATGCATGTATGTGTGTGGAGTTCAGTGTGCTCGGTCTTTTGGTCTCAGTTCTTGGGTCCTGAGTCCTGTTATTTCTACACATGCTTATGCAGGACTCTTCAGGAGTATTGTAGCTTCTTCTTCATCTTTATTTTGTTTGGCAGCAAAATTGGGTTTTAGTGGATTTTGTGGCAAATGAATTTTGTTGCCTCGTTTTGCTGCTGCTGTCGTTACGCTTGCATAAACTTTAATTTAATTCTTATGCCCCAAACGAACAAAAAGAAGTTGCCAACTGTAAGAAAATAAGAAAAGTGCAATGGAAAATGCCTCATATGCAGCAACCAACACAATCTTCTCATGTAGTCTTGTGGCCTTAAATATTTTTCATTTCGTCCCGTTTAAGGCATTGCACAAAAGTGCAAGCAATTGTGTTCAAACGAAGACATGGCCCAAAGGTGATGGGTTGTGTTGTGGTTTAAGGGTGGTCTACTCCATAAAAGGTTTGAAAATGGCAGCTAAACGCCACAGAGCAAAGATTCTTTTGCACAGGTTAAAAATATGGCGTAAAATTCATATTTGATGACTTTTTGATTGCCAAGCCCGAAAGCTGTCGCCGCTGCTGCAACCGTTTGTCCTCTCCTTTTCCCCTCACCCAAAACGACCCTCAAACCTCAATCCCCAATCTTAACAACCCACACACACACACACACACTTAATGCAACGAAAAGTGCTTTCAATGGCGTCATTGTCAACATCTACTCCTGTCATCATCATCATCGTCGTCGTCGTCATCAACATCAACAACATCAAGTGCAGTTGGGATTAAGTTGAAGCTGGATTTGGTTTTATGGATTTGAATTTTTGGTTTTGGATTTGCTTCTAGATTTGGGTCATGAGCTTCTCTTCACATATCTCTCATATTTCTTATACTTCAACTCCTTACAGATTCCTCCTATTCATTTATCTCTTTCAATATCTTGTCTCGTTTGTCGTTAAAGAATGAATGCTGCATTTACTTCAATGATAATGATGTGCTAGAATTTCAATTGGGAATTGGTTAAATTGCGCTACAGTGAGGGTAAAGGAGCATGTATGAAGGCCATTAAGAAACGAAATTGTAGTCGGATGTTCTATTCAATCATCTTTCATCTTTCATTTTTTTTTTTTTTTTTTTTTTTGTAAAATTAATATCTTGACGTTTTTTTTAAGAACAATTCTGATGAGTGACTATTTTCCATACTATCTAAATATGATGATGATATTTTTGGCAAAGTTATTGTATCAAGTAGAGAACAAACTTTTTTCGTGGTGAGAATGGTTATTGATTTATTAAATTGTTTATCATCTTTTAGTTTTTCTAAAATCTCACAATATTTATAAAAATTTCGTTTAGTAAATACTGTTCAACATTTTAAGTCTCAATGCCATGAAAATCAATGTTTTACCGATTGTTTGGAACTAGAACTATTTTGGCCATCGAATATACAGCCCGAGATGATGCGTGTATAATCCAAATCGATAAATAGGGAACACAGTTTCGATTATCTGATAGTCATTCATATTAATAACCTACTGCTATTAGCCAGGGCATATTAAAATTCTTGCAAATGTAAATTAAATTGATTATACATGTATATACTTCTCGAGAAAAATGCTGCAAAAGCCCATCGATGCCTGCAGGAATTTGGAGACCATTCTCGAGACCAAAACAATGGCATATCCCTCATCGGTGGCATCTGCTGCAGGTGCTTTTGAAGCCAATCGGTGTATTTTGCCATCAATTAAATCACTATCACCATTTTTTATAGCCGTCCAAATGTTCGTTGAGAAAAATTGATTTAAATTTCGGCACTTTTTAACTTCCTTAGCTAGGCCCACTTCGTGAATATGTAATTTATCCACTAGAGTTATAACAATATCAAGGCAAATAACCTGAAACAATTTGCTTAGATAAATAACCCATCGTAATAAGTTTGGTACATCCTTTCGGTTAATCATTACGTAATAACACATATTATGTAACGAAGGCGACACTTTTTATGCGGTTGATGTCTTATTAACCTTGGTAATTTCAATTGAGTTAAATGAAAGGTTTCATGAAACCTTTTCATGAAATACTCGCGTAAAAACGGTTGATGACACTCATTTTCAACGTACACACATAGAAGGACGTTGAAAGGATGTGTCTTAATGACGACACGATTAGGGAAATGCAAAAAGTCGCCTTGGTAATTTGTTTTTAGTGCGGGCTCTGTCTCTCTCTCTATCTCTCTTTCTCTCTGTTGGAATTGTTTTAGAAGTACACGTTTTAACTTGGCTTCAGGATCAGTATACAATCTGACTGATTTGTCTTATTCTGCAGTATTCTTTGCTGTTGGTCAATTATGCTAATTTGTTTTCGTAATTTTAATTGCATTATCGATTCATCATTAACTGACTAACTGGCTGACTGACTAAATATTTCCTATTCCTTTGCTAAATTCTTCCTCATTTGGGCTTGAACAATTTCAACGATTTTTATATGCCATTTACCGATTTTACAGCTTTCCTGGCGCCTGACTTATGCCATACCCAAACCAACTGTGGCGCTTGGCCTCGGCCTCGTTGTCGTTTCCACATTCGAGACATTCGCTCGTGTATCCACACTTTGGCGCCATATTGGGGCACAAAGGCAACGCCAATGAACTAAAGCAAAATCCCTGGCAGACGACTTTTCTGTTGTTATTTTCAGCACATCGCGTGCGTGGACCATTTCCCTGTTACTCTTTCTCCATGAAGCGCGTTTCGTCGCCAAAATGGCGTTGCGTGATGAACCAAAATGTTTGTTAAAACTGCCAAACAACGGCCTGATAAATAAATGAATAAAATCCCTAAAAAAAAAGAACAAAAAAAATAGACAACATTCAAAGTGGCAAGTTTCATATACTTAAGCTTGTTTATTATAGATGGAGCAGTAATATTTTGAGTCAACTTGAATTATTACTCAAACGAAAATCAAGACAAAAAAAAATGCGAAAATCTACATATACTTTTAATTTTAGAGATCATTAATATCAGAGATCTCATACATTTTTAATCAGAGAGAACTTCAATCATAGATATTTTTATACCATACACCCATAGGTTGAAATGGTATATTATGTCTGTATGAACACGCAGATCTCAGAGACTATAAGAGCTAGAACCACCAAATTTGGTATGTAGACTAATTGGAAATTGGAATTTTGAGCGCGCCCCCATACGCCCCCAGAATTTACATAAAACTGTTTTTCTTAAAAACTATAAAAGCTACTGACATTAAATTTGGTATTTACAAATTCACGCCCATTTCCACCCCCGAAAATTGAATAAAAAAGATTTTCTCGAAAACTAACAAAGCTAAAGTCACCAAATTTAGTATGTTTACTTGCTTAGTATGGTATGAGGCATGTTAAAACAATTTAATAGACATACATTTGGTTTTCGAAATTTTAAATAGTTGTTTCAACTGGTTTATGGTATACCTAAGTCGGCGAGTCGACTTACTTACTTCATTAATCTTAGAGTTATTTAACCTTGTACAGTATCTTTAATCAATAACATCTGAATAGGGATTCCCGGAGAGAAGGAAAATAACCCAATCTTCATTCGTTGAATTCAAATTATGAACTGATTTTATTTAAAGAATTGTTGTGTATATAAATGAATTCTTAGACTCTAGGCAACAATTGTTCTTAAAAATACTTATTCTAAAGACCCACGCTTTCGGGGTTTGAAAATTGTTTATATTTCATGCTCAGCGTTGGCTACTCGATACTGCGCCGCTGTTATAATCTTAAGTGTTTCCCACAGAGTGTGGATGCATGTTTTGTTGGGTTTTAAGCAATAATTGTCATATGAATCCTTATGACTTATTTTTGTGTTATGTTTTTGTTTCGTTTTGTATATTTCTTGGTGCATCTGATTTGGAGAAGCCATTTCAGATGAACACGATGTTTAATCTTAAACAACATATTTAACTATAGAGATATTCAATGTTATCCCCGATTCCCACATTAGGCCATCCACCATCTCTTTGGCGGATAGAAATGTATCAAAAGGTTCACTGGGAAAAAATATAGCATTGACAACGAAATCGTAAACCAGCATAAATGCAAAAAAGTACAAATTCAAATTCAAATAAAATATGACAAAATTCGTTGCTGAGTTTCAATTTTCCCAAGATCGATATCTCTGATATTTTATTTATTTATCTTAATTGGTTAAGTATTTAGTTTTACTATTCTTTCTTTTAATACAATACTGCAAAAGGGTTTTTTTTTACACAAAATAGGCACATACAATATATGTACATACATGCGTATGTATAGGATTAGTTTTGCTTCTGCAGGGATGTATATACATATACATTGTTATATTCAAAACTTTATAAATTACTAGCTTTATATCTGAAAATGACAGTTGCAGAAATTATAAATACTTATTTTGCTCGCTGCACTTTGCAACAAGTCGATTTTTCACACCTACCGTAAACCTCAACCGATGCCTAAAACACTTCATGATTTTAGCATTTATATCTTTATCATTATAGGACCCAAAATCACACACGAAGATCCTGTTATGTTTTTACATTACAACTGAAATCCTGAAATTGAGTATTCTATTTTATCTTGTATCTTGTGGGAAATAATAATCTATGAAAGCATTCCCTCTGTTTATCCCCCTAGCCACAGAAGTATTTATTTAGCCATGCAGATTTTCTATCAATGACTTTAAATCTGTGCAAAAAAATTTCCATAGTATTGACTTGGAAAATTAGCACAGTCATTCAAAAAATCAAAACACTAGGGTATATCGAAACGTAAGTATACATATATAGTAGCAAGACTCTTTGCTTCATTGATTTAATATAAGTTTAAATCAAACAAAATTTGCAAAAATTTACACGTTTTGAATATGTCATTAACCGCATAAATTTGAATAATCAATATTTGTAAGTCTAGTGCAGACCTTTAAATCGGCACATATAGTTTCTGTTTGGTTTGTCTTTTCAATTTCAACTGTTTAATAATTGTATAACAAGACTTTTGTGAGTCTTTCTGTATGGGAAATGTTTTGAAAATGTTGCAAACAGATGGTTGAGAGACGAAGAAAACAAAAAAAATGAGCTTAAGTGCGCCAAATGACTGGGCAAACGAACGGCAAGTGCAAATGAGAAGAAGTGAATGACTGGCGGCTGCCAAAACTCAATGATGACAACGCAAATATGTAAAGGGCACAACAGAAACAAAAAAAGAATACAAAAACGTTGGTAAATCTGCAAATAAAAGAATGAGGTCTGTCAAACATAAGCTTTGGCCCATACATATGTACATAAATACGAATGTAGGTTTTTGTGGGTAAATTTCCTTCTTTTTTTTCCGTTTCGCTGCATTTCCATTGATTTGTAACACATTTGGCAACTGGGTGACACCTCATCAATTTTGTTGCCTGCCTTCGCCTCAAACTATATACATACATACAAACACCGACTCCAACTCCAAGTCTCGACTGCGACGCGACTCCTGAACCATCAATCAAAACGCAAACTATGAAACGTCGCGTCATTATGTCACGATTGGCGGCAAAGGAAAACAACAAAAAAAAGACATACAAAACGAGTAAGAAAACAAAAAATGAAAAGGAGAAAAATCAAACAAGAAGCAAATGAATAAAACCGAGAGCGAAGAGTGAAAATCCATTGCAATGCAACGGCGACGGTGGCCACCGAAACTGGAGCAGCAACACATGCAACCAGGCGCACATCATGTTTGCGCCAGCCACCATCATCATCATCATCCATGGTCCACATCCTGAACACACACACACGCACACAGATATAGCCATTCAATCTTGGTTCCCGTTTGCGTGTTTGTCAATCTCTTTCAACGGATCAGTGTGAAGAGGGGTGGTGGAGGCAGCAATTGGCAACGTATTGCAGCTAATGAATGCAGCTGTCAATTAGTAATGTGCGTTGGTCTATCAGCGCGTAAATCAATTCCATGTCATTGTAATATTGTGGAATCGAGTACACCCTGTTAAATGTATATACGTATGTACATACATACATACATAATTAACAAATATGCAACTGTTAAACTAATGGAGAAAATTCGCTTTGAAATCAACAAGTGGTTAAGTGTCGTGTGATATACAACCTGATAACATTTTATCATTTGGCTTCTGTTTAATATTTTTTGTTTAACAATCGGAGTATCATTTGGTTCTTGTATGGCTGAGAAATGTTATTGTGAATAAATTTTGGCAAATCGGATAGGTTAATTTAGCTACGATCAGAACAAAGTAGACGTTTACTTATTAAAGTATCCTTCTTTGCTATTATATTTTGCAGTCTATTTTGGCCTGTTGTCTTTACACAAATTGTTATACAAACTGATAAGTATTTTAAGAAACTGATATACTTTATTTTAAAAGTTTTATAGACTGACGAGAAAAATTGCAATACCAGTTTAAAGCCTTCAATTGGATTTATTATTATTCTTTCCAAACGTATTCTACGATTTTGATTCTACTACCATTTGAATTTCTAACTATTTAACTCTACTCTCCAAAAGTAAAAGTAATTTGGTCGCTTAAAACAGAAATTTTAAGCCAAATTGCAACAAAAAACCAAATGTTGCACACTCTTAGTTATTAGTTAACAATTGTTATAAGATATATATCTGGATAGACTCAATCTAACTACAGACTTGAAATTTGTAGGCTTGTGTATACTGCACAGTTTTTATATCTCTATACCTTCCATACAAATGGTAAAATTACGAACTGTGACTGTTCCCAATACTTTGTTATTTTCTAAGCTATTGTCCAAATCACTGTGCCCAATTCGATTAAGATCGGGTTACCATATTACATAGCTTTAATACCTGTCATACAAACAGAACATATGAAATGGCATGCTATTTGCTACGAATTGCTATAGATCAAGATATTTATTTTTAAATTATTATTAAACTATTGAGTTTAGAGAAGTATTAATCATTTACACATTTTACATTCCGCATTTGCATTTTTAGCTACATATGTATATTTACATTCACTGCTCGGAAACTGTTATAAATTTTCAAATACAAAAAATGTTATGCTAAGAAAATGTTTGGAAACTGTCGTACAAATTGCTTAGCATTAGTACATATCCTGTTTTTAATTCTGAGAAATTGTTTGGAGTGCTAGTTTAACTTTCGAAGTCGGCCAACTGGTAATATATGGTAAATTCAACAGTTATATGTCCGAAAATTCATGTGTACCAACTTTTACTTACATTATTCATAATTCAACTGTTATTACTATTACATTACTATTAAGCTGACAGATATCAAAGGTCACCTTATCAGTTTTTACATAAATATTAACTACAAATCATTTGACGCCCAATAATTAAATTGTCTGCAAATTTTTTGTTTACGCAAGTAATAAGAAAATTATACGATTTGTAAAATGTTAGTTTGCAAATTGCTCATCAATTTAAACGATGATATCTCTGACAGATTCACAATTTTTCACTTGCACTTCGCAACTGTCATAAAGCAGAGAAAAAAACTACGACATAAAACCGCAATATGGAAAATTCAATTACCAACTGTTATACAATCATAATACAATTGCAATATTTTCTGTTAATTTCATATAAAATTTCGCATTATTTAATTACCTCTTAAAGTAGCACAATTATCACCAGAGCTTTTTTTTTTATTCCTTTCCTTCTCTTCGTTAATGCAATAAAATTATAATTGTTGCTGCAGTAAATTATCTTTATCCCCCCCACCACTACCTCTCCCTTTCACTGTCCCTCTCTAGCTCTCTTTCGTTGGCTGCAACTCCTCTTTCCATTGACGATTTCATAACATGCCACAAAACATGGCATGAACGTTGAACGCTCTATATAAAGTAACTGCAAAAATAAGCAAAAACGCAAAAGAAAGAAAGAAAAAGCAAAAAACTAAACCGCCAACAACTATTTTTTTTTTTTTTTTTTACTTTCTGCAATTTCCATTACTTTTACAATTTGCTTGGGGCATATTGAGTTGGTGCAAATTCATGTTGCACAGTATACAAAATATAATTCGTAACTAAAATACTTGCTCTTGAATTTCTTGGTGATTTTAGGATTATTAAATTTCTTAATCACAAATTTTTGACAGACTTGGCTAGAATATAATTGTACAAAAATATTAGTTGGCCCAAAAACTGTAACGTAAAATATTATAATCATAAGGAACTTTACTTATTCAAACGAAATGTAGTACAGAAATTGTTTGATGGATCGGAATAAAAATCCAGAAAATCTAATAAAGTGTTGTGTGGAAAATATTCTATAATTCTCGTTCTTTTTGTCGCGTCATGTAGTTTGAATTCCCAACTACTTTTATCGTTGAAGATATGGTATGGCTCACCTTTTGTGCTGCCTATGATTTAAAATCTTATAAATTAGTAAGATTTTGCCTATAATTTATTTATGTATGTATATATAATGAAGCCTGATATATATATAAATTGCATAGGATTAGAAAATTTTGAGCTAATGGGATAATTTAGACAATTATAAGTCGATAACTGAGGTTAACTCGTTTTCAAAATTCCAAAATTCCATCTTTTTAATTGAAATTACTGAATTTAGTTTAGTTTAGATTATTCATAATTTTCATAAAAAAGAAACCATAAGTAAAAAATGCAGCAAATAAATACTTACACTAAATTAACTTTTAAAATTGCTATTTTTTAGGCGACCATTTTTTATGTATTAAATTGTATTTGCTTACAATTTTTTCTTAATACAAAAATCAATCAGGTAGTTCTTTACAGAAAAAAAAAAAAAAAAACAAAAATGTTTAGATGTAAAAAAACCACTATAATTTGTTTTGTACTTCTCAATTAGTGGTTACCACTAAAAACTATACAAAAACTTGCTCAAAAAATGGAACATACAAATAGGTAGAGAAAAATTCTATAAGATTTTCATATATAAATAATAGTCTATACAGCTGGCCAATGTTTTAAGTGATAAGTATTTCAGGCAGTCGATCACATTATTTTCATTTTATATGTGCAACGATTATTTTGTTGCCTTGCCTTTGCTTGCTGATCGATTTCCTTGACGGATTTTCTTCAAGTTTTCATTTTCGCTTGTTTTTGCTGTTGTCTTTCATTTTGATTCAATATTTCTTCTTTGGCTTTGGGTTGCCACATAATAAACGCGCTTTTGGCATAATTGCTCTCTATACTAAGCTGCTCGGTGGCAAGGCAAGGCATGGCATGGCATGGCAGGTGATCAGGGGCATAAGAGATAGAGAAGAGTTGGGGGGGCAACCTAAACAATCGATAATTATGATGTTGCTGCGGTTGTTGTTGGTTGTTGCTGCTGTTGCCGTTTCATGATAATATGTTGCTCGCCAAAGAGCTCTAACCCCACTTTGGTTTTCCATCAAACTTGAGACGCAAGCTTACATGTAATATTTGCTCACAATTATTGCGAGACAGAGAGAGAGAGCAACCACGCATTGGTGTTGTTGTAGTGTTGTTGCTTTTTGCGGTTGCATGTTGCTATAACAATTTCGCTTTCTAGTTAGGTTTCGTGCAGATCGCTTTAAATTGTGGGCAATTCCGCGCGCGGGCTAACACACACACACACTCTGACAACGGATGCATTTCAGTTTAAAGTTATTATGAGGAGCCGGGGGCGATGGAAACGGGGGGTTTTAGTGGGGACAGTTGGCGGCATCTGGTGGAACTGGCCAAGACAGTAAGCGAGAGAAATGCCATTGGCATTTTCCGCAAGTGTTGCAAGTGCCTCATTCTATGGCTTCATTTGAAGCGGCGCTTGGCTGTCCATTCACATCAGAAAGCAGTCAAAGTAGAAAAAAGTGAGTTTTGCATAAATTGAAAAAGACACTGACGTCTACATCAAACTGGAAAATGTGGCAAAATTTCCACCTATTCTTCTAAATGGAGTAATTTTGGTTTAGTCTTGGTTTCATCTATGAATCTATAATTTTTTGCACAATAAATTAAGTTAATTGAAGCCGCTTTTTAATACTTTCCTAATATCGTTAGATCATGGTTATGATAGAGATTATTCTAGGATTTTGACGCATTTTCATTTTGGCATGACGAAGCAAAATAACGTATTAAGACTGAAATTTATTGTATACTTCCGAAAGCAGGTAGAATATTTCATATGGTATAATTATTGTTTACCATTATGAATTTCATATGAATTTCATACTATTTTTTTTTTTTTAAATCTAGAGCCAAACATACAATAGGAAAGAGAACTGAAATCTGCGACTCATATAGATAAAATACTAATACTACAATAATACAAATTCTCCACATTCAATAAATAAAATCTATTGATTATTTAACTCTGATATTAAACGAATCGAAAGCGAACTTGACTTAAAGTACTAAAAACCCGCCTTTTACATAAATTTTCCAATCATAATATTTATAAAACTGTAAAGTAGACAAATCTTATATATTGTAAAATTTTAAAAAGGATTTGTTTCTATTATACATTTTTTAATTTACAGAGCAAATATAATTTGTAATATTATATTAAACAAGCTTATACTAATTTGTAACTTGCGAAGGCTTTTTAGAACTTGATGACTTTGTATGAATTTTTATCTCTTTATTGGACTTATTGGCTTGGGTAACCGTAACGTTGACAAATGAATTTTGTTTTCTTACCAATCAAAAAATACAAAAGGTAGAAGTAATTTTTTTTTTTTAATTAATCTTTATTTTTATTTAACACTTTGTTCCTGTTACGAAAATCATATCTAATATCTAAATTATATAGTGATTTGTTTTAAATATTTTTCTATATGCTTAAGAATTTTAATGCTTAACGATGTGTTTAATTTCATAACAATGTGGTCATAAAGCCATTCCGTAAATTTGTGCGTGATATACGTACATATAATAATACATTATTATTATAATGTAAAGTCTACTTACAGGCGCAACCCGAGGCTAATTTGTCGGTGTATGTGTGTGTGTGTGCCTCTGTTGTTAGAATTTAATCAAATCGGATTTGTGTATTATGAAGATAGAAATTATGAACAATGGGAATCATTAAGCTAATACTTTAGATATTTAATCGGATTCCGATAGTTATAATCCTGATAAGTATGTTTGTGTCTGTGCATGTTTGTCGAATTCTCTATGTCTGTGTGTGCGCTGAAGTATCCCCAATACATATGGGGATACTATGTTCGGGTGTGTAGCCAATTGTTTTGCAATTTAAATTTCTTGAAATTTAAACTTGTTAACCCCAAAACAAAACGTGGAGACAAGAAATGGTAGAGAAATTTGATGAATAAAATATATTTTAGAAAAATATTGCATCATGATTCAACATTTAAATGGTTCCAATCGCTGGCAACTTCATTTATACTTAATTTACTCGCGAATTTTCCGCACATATGTATGTATGTATGTATGGATGCCGGGGGGTTGCTATGGTGGAAGAAGGGTTGGCCCAAGGTAAATTCAACACAATGAAATCTTAAGCGCTCCCTAGAGAGAGACTACGTGGAATGGTAAATGGGGCGAAGGAAAAGATGGTTGTGGAGCAACGGGAATGGGAAAAGTTGTTCGAGTGGAACTTTTTGTAAGAACTTCTCTTATGTATGAATGTACTACAATACCTTGAGTCTGCACTTGAACAATGCCGCAGAGCATATGTTATGAGGTGTGTGGGAGTGTGGGAATGGTCTCCGAAATGCTTGTGCTTCCCATTTGACCGGAAGTTCGACAAAACTTCAGCAAGTACAAAGAGCGAAAGCTAGAGAGGGACAACAGAGACTGCTTTCTCTCGCTTGGTGCCTGTTATTCATTCGTTTTTGCAAATAAATGAACCGTATACTAAAACAAACAAATTCAATTGAATCACTCTCCTGGGCAATACAATTGAATGTCTGCCCGCATTTCTCTTTCGTTCCTCCCACCACCTCTTCCCAAAAATCTCACTCTTTTTCTTCCTCTGGTAAAGCAAAATCTAATGAAAATGTTCAATTTGTTGAAAAAAAAAAAAAAAAACAAGAAAGTAGTTGGAAAACAAACAAGGCTAGCGAAAAGAAATACAAAAGGCGAAAAAAAACACAAAATGCATTGGCAATTTAAGGCTCCCAAAATCTTGCAGCTTATAATACCTATCATAGGGGCAGTGAAAGGGTATATAGAAATGGTGAAAACTTTGAATGGTCAATGATTGTGAAAAAATTCTAAATTGGCTAAGCATTTTAAACGTTTAAGAAGCTAAGTAAATGCATGTTAAGAAATGTGTTTCAGGACATGAACGTAACGAAGACGACCGAATACGATTAAACTTAAAGTTTAGAAATCATTTTTGAAATAAATTTTATGCCCTAGCATAGACCAATTTTAATCTTTTATTTTAATCCCATTTAATTGAGATGATTTCACTTAACCCTCTAATTGTAAGACTAAGGAGTTCCTCAAGGCATATATCGATATATTATGTAATCATTAATACTGACCATATTTTAATTTATTTAGGAAACTAAGTGAAGTTAAGTAGATTAATTTGTTTATTCCCAAGTTTAAAAAAATTTCCACAACTCTCAAAATAACGATACATTTTTATTACATGTTAAGTTATATGAAAATCGATTTAAGACTCGAAAGGCTTAAAGAAATAAAATTTTTTAGATATACAAATAAAAAAACATTTCAAAATTTTATAAGTGTTACCTCAGATGGTAACAAGTTGTTTTTACTGCATGCCCTCATTTGTGGTTTAAATGGCACTTAAGGTGATAAAAGCAATTTTCAAGTTGGTACCAAATATTTAAAAGAAATAAAGGATAGTTTACAAGAAACTCAAAAACGTTTTATACAATTTTCTCGAAATATTATAACATACGAAATGTGTATAAGATCTCTTACAGCAAGTTGATGGAGTTGTTAAGCTTTAAGTTTAGTATTGTTAGTATCATCTACCTAGTTATAGTTATTCGAGTAAGGGGTACAACATAAGTTGCCATCAAAATTCAATTAATTCGTTGCATTTGACTGATTGAAAGTTTTTGGTCATTTTGTTAGTTCAAGGGCACCCACAAACAATGTATGTAAGAGAAAATTGAAAAATTCTGATCAAAACGAAAATCCAATAATTTACTTTAATAATCAATTGATACAAATATACGTAAATCAATTGTTTTCTATATATATTTCTAGTGCCAATTGTTTTTCCATGTTTCTTAAAAAAAAAAAAAAAAAAAACCGTAGGAAGCCGGTTAAACCATTAGCCAATTGAATCGAATAAGAGATGCACAAATGTTGTGTTCTTTGGGATAAAATAGTATTTGCATATTATAATATGCACAAGTTCATATACGGTCCAGTTGCATTTGCGGTTGGTGTTAATTTATTTTACATTTTCTCTCTCTCTGTCTCAGTGTGTCTCGAGTTCACTCTGTGATTTTTGGTTAGAAATTAAGCATACGCAATGTTGTTCAGCAGAATGAAAATCTTTTAGCAAAGGAGACACATGTATATGTATATGTGTGTGTGTATGAGAGTTAGCCTCCTCACATCAAGGATTCTGATGCCGCCTTTCGGAGTGTTAATTGTTGTATGCAAATTTTTGCGCATGCACAAAATGTAACAAAACACGATTTTGAAAGATGCAAATTGGGTGCTTTTGTTTTTGCCTGTTACTGGAGAACTGCACGGAGTTGGAGCTGTAAAAGAGGATACGACAACGATGACTCCTTGCCACACACACACACACACACACACACACACACACACACACACACACACACACACACACTGTGGAGAGTGTCAAAATAAGCTTTAAATTACGACACCACCCCCAAGGATCTGCTCTAGACTGCAGACGTGCGATGTAATTTGCAACTGACAAGAGTGAAAGTTATGCGAAGGGCAGGACACCGTCCCGCATAGCGTAGAAGTGCGTTGCTTTTTTGGGGATACTTGCTGAACGTGAGGGTTAGGTCCTGAATACTGTTGCTGCTGTTGCTGGCATTGCCACTGCCTGCCAAGGACAGGCCGCATGCGTGATTGTGACATTTGATTAGGTTGCCTTTGTCGAAATGTTAATTTGTCCATTGAAGGTAAGTCCTGGACCAAACAAACTGGCCACAGTCACTGCTATACAGCCAGCCAGCTAGGAGGACATTTATCAAGACCGGTCTCCAAATTGTGGCATATTGTTAGTGGCCAAAAGGAAAACAATGCCTGAAGTTGACTGCAGCCACAGATAATATCGATTCAATGCCAACCAGCCAGAGAGACACACAAGCAGCTGAAAGTAGGAAGGGGGAAAACAGCAGCTGTTGCTACTAATGCAAATTAAATGCTCAACTCAAATACGCCAAAATGTTGAATGCTTTGTATCGTCATTTTCTAAATTGAGACAAATTTTGCATTTACTTAAGGCCATCATCCACTTACTACAAAATTGACACAAGACAAAGATACAGATAGATATACAGAGAGGGAGAGAGGTGAAATATAATTGCCATATAATAATCCATAATCCACACAAAGTAAACACATAAAGTCAATAGCTCTGACGGATCATCCTCTTGTCACATTTTGCCACTAATTAAAAAGACAAACTATATATCTAACTGTGAATGCAACTATTTGCTAAAGCACTTTATAAGAACTTTCACCAAACAAACTTTAGGAATAATAACTAGAGTTTCAGCAATTGTTTAACCCTACATTTGATTTGATACACATGACAAAATAATGTTCATGTAGCTCCTACACTAAGTTATGTGATAAGAAAGTTAGTACCAACCCGCAGGGTCAATGTAAAAATGTTTACTAATCATCATTAAATACGAAAGTTTCATAAATTTGATTGCCAAGTTTCATTTAAAATGCAATAATAAAAAATACTTGATTATAATAGGTCATCCGGGAGCAAGCCTTATGGCAAGATAGTCAATACTATGATATATACGAAATTCCTTTGCCGATTGGCAGCTATTCAATTATTTGAATTTAACTACTTTCCATGAATGCTTTCAGTATGTACTGCAGCAGTTACTTGTGCAATGATCATTGTCCAAGTGCCTGGAGTGCTTACAGCTGCAGAAATTACTGACTTTAACATTTCATTGCCAATCTTCAAAGAGAGCTGATCATAAATAAGTCTAAAACACACATATTATATTTGTGTGTCGTAATTTATATAAGACTTTTTGATCAAGACAAAAAATGAAAAGTCCTATTAAATTTAATAGTTTTTGGTTATGAGTAGGGGAAATATAAAAACCATAATTATTGTCCAACTATTGACCAACATTTAACCCTTTTTGAAATGTTGCATAATTCTGAATGCATTGCCAGGCAGATCAATTTGCTAGCCACTGACAGATTGAACTAAAACCAATGACATCGTCGCATTGCTCATAATTCAGGGTGAATTTTTAGCCCTGCAGAAAAATGCATAGAAACTCATTTATCAAATGGTCGGTAGTCGAAGTAACCCCAACTAATGCCAACGGGCATAGAAAGAAAAAAGAGGGCCAACACTTTCGATGGAAACTGTTAGACCCAGAGCACGGCCTCGGCATGCACACACACACACACACACACATAGAAAAAATGAAGAGAAATAGGAAAATCCAAGAAGCAGCAATTGTCGGCCGACAAAGACGAAAACGAAGAAAATAAAATAAAAATCGTTAAAGCCATCACAGGCTGCGGCTGCCCAGGAACGACCCGAGGAACACACTCATAAATCATAAAATTCCATGCGCCTCCGCCATCGTCATCTATACAATCATAGAGGATCGAGGTTGGGTAAGGTTGAAGTGCCTTTAGCTCAAGGAATTCGCTCTCCATTCATTCTCTCGCCCCTCCATTCTATGGCTATGACTAGTCCATGGTTTTGGCCATGGCTATGATGTTGCAATTTGTAGTTGGTAAAGTGTGAAATTGCGTTGGCCATGCGATTTGTTTTCTATCCGTTTCCTCACTCATTCGGCAAAATGGCGGAGAAGAAAAAATAAACCAAAGAGGTTAGTTTAAGATCATCGTTTAATTGAATACTCAGTTATTTGGAGAAAACGGCACGACAAGAGATCAAACAAGTGAATGAATGAATGCTGAATACGTTTATAATTCAAGACAAGATGAAACTAATTTATGAATATAAAGAATGAAAGAAGGTAAATGTATTGGAAACTAAAAGTAAATTTTAAGAATAGATTAATAAATGATTCGAACTTAAAATGAATGAGTAAGTGCAATGAATGAAAAGCGATGGCTGAACTAACTAAACTAGTTAAGTACCTACTTATTGAAAAACTTAATTGATATAAATAGTTTAATTAACAACCAAGAAGCTTCAAAAACTAAACACATTTCCAAATTGTATAAAATTAAAGATTAACAATTATATTACTTTAAATTCCACTCTAAATCGATTTGAACTAAATGTTTATCCGAAAAATAAATCAAATTAGTTTCATTGGGCAAGAAAAAACAAAAGTAAGTAATATAAATCAATTAACCTCACTCAGAAAATAATTTTTAAGGTAAATCCCAACACGATTTTAACTTGACTCACTAGCCACTGCGCCACCCAGCGGCGGCTTCACCTGGTGTTTGTGTGTGTGTGCGTGTGTGTTTGTGTCCTATGACTGTCTGGCTCATTGCTAATTGATATAAACGACTGGAACCCACGGTTCGCAGTTAATACCACCAACAGAAATAAAATAAAGGAATACAAGAAATAACAAAACAAAAAAATTATACAAACTGAACTATTGTTGCTTTTGCTTTTAATTTTTTTTTTTCATTAAAATTTATGCGTCGCCGACAGAAAGAAAGTTTTTCGTTTTTAAATTGGTCAACACCTTAAATTGTTTAAGTTCCAGGTAACAAAATTTTATTTGCCCCAAAATGCAAAGGCAAAGAAGCAACATCATCAGCAACCTAGACGAGTTCTCGCTCTCATTCTAACCACTGACATGCAACAGAATTTATAATCGCATAAAGTTAGGACTTGGGTTCCATCCATCCATCCAATAGAAAAATAGAAGTGGGAGGTAAACCTAAACCCACAAAATTTTGCGTGTCGTTGAGTGGGCGTGTCGATTGCATCACACACACACACCTGGCTGATGGTGCTGCTGCTTTTGGAAAAGTGCGTGTCTCGATTTCTACATAATTAAACTACATTCCCTTCAAATCTTCCACTACCCCGCAGCTCAATTCACAACGCCACAGCCACTTCCGGCTTGCTTTGGATCAAATACGGCTGTGTGTGTGAGAATGCCATGGATTGGTTTGGTTTGAGCTGGTTGGTTGGTTGGTTGACTTGCCACTGGGTTTGGAATTTGTGATATGGGTTTTGGGGGGCATGGACGGTTCACTTTCGGCTTTTCGGTCTGGACAACTTTGGTGCTTAAACTTTTAATGCACGTACACTTTGCTAAAGGAACATAAAGAGAACAGCAGCGAAACCCATCGAGTCTCTCTGTGACTTTTCTAGCTACAGAAGACATTTTCTTGTTGGTCCAGGTGACAAAATTTGTATTTGTGAGATTTGTATCTTTTCTTAAAAAAAGGTCTATTATAAGATATGGGATATATCTCAATTTAAGCTCGCTGGAAGTAGACTAAAAATTGCAGTGTTAACTTGTCTGAAACTTTTTCAGCACCTAGAGATATCATAAAAGTACAATTATATATAATTATAGACAATAAGCTACTAGGTTAATTATATTCTACCGTTACAAATTGTTTCACTTGGAGAAATTAGCTGTCAAAATCAACTACAGGGAACGTATAATTTGCTTAATTTGACTAAAAAAGTCATTACGACTTATTATTTAAAAAAGGTAATTATAATGTAATACAATGTAATAATAACAACTACTTAATCAAAATAAAAAACTGGCATAAAATATGAATACCTAAACATGCAAAAGAATCAAAGAAATTGCTCAGCACGTCGAAAACTTTTGAAAGTAGTAAACAAAGTGAATTAACTACAGTATATTCCACTGAAACAACTTATGTTAAGGCTCAAAGTCTTATGATTTAAACAAATTTAATAATTAAAAAACAAAAGGCAAACCATATATAGATCACAAAAGGGCCGTTTTGCATTTATGGTACAAATATCAACGACAATTACACAAACGAGTTGTATACAGTTGCAAGTTCAAGTGATAAATCGCTTTATCTGCTTTATGACTAGTTCAAAACAAAAGTTCAAGTTCGAAAGTTCATTCAAAAAAGATCAGTGGCTGATCTAGAGTCATAGAATAAGGGAACATGGCCCTCAGAAGTATGCAATAACATAATAAACATATAACAA
Organism: Drosophila willistoni; assembly: GCF_018902025.1. Classification (NCBI taxonomy): domain Eukaryota; kingdom Metazoa; phylum Arthropoda; class Insecta; order Diptera; family Drosophilidae; genus Drosophila; species Drosophila willistoni. The sequence goes on along the minus strand of NW_025814049.1, from coordinate 3,542,202 downwards.
AATTGAAAAAAAAAGCAGAGGGCTGGGGCTAACTTCGACCGCGTCAAAGTTTGTATACCCTTGCAACTTTTTTGGTAACTTTTTCCTTACCCATAGCCATCAAAGTGGAAAAACGTTTAAGCTAAAAGGGCTAATGTGTCCGAAAGAACGGCCTACAATCTTAGCATAGGAAATAACGAAGATATTGCTCAAAGTCACTGTTTTCCACCGATCGTTCCAATGGGAGCTATATGATATAGCTACCCAATCTTAATCAAATTTGGCATAGTCGTTTATATGTGTAATTAACTTAACATTATTAAATTTCATGATAAAGCTCAGAAAATAACGAAGTTATTAAGAAAAGTCGCTGTTCGTGACTTTGCCATTTGTATGGGAGCTATATGATATAGTGATCCGATCCGGCTGAATCCGATATACAACGCCTGCAGTATATACAAGCCTACATGCAAAATTTCAGCTCTGTAGCTCTTTCAGTCTAGGAGGAGTTTGCGTTGATCCAGACGGACGGAGGGACGGACGGACATGGCGATTTGAACTCGTCTCGTCGTGCTGATCAAGAATATATATACTTTATATGGTCGGAAATGCTTCCTTCTATGCGTTGCACACTTTTGACCAAAATTAATATACCCTTTTTGCAAGGGTATAAAAAATGTCTTCAAGCAAAGCAAGGCATATGATAATTATCATTTATAATTTATAAACTTAAGAGGCAAAGTTTCATTGTCTAGGACAGTGATGATCAAGAGTCTGTTTTTCCTGTTTATCAAAAGTAATGTGATTTAATTTAAAATTGTCCTTTTCACAGAGAATTAAGACGAAATAATTATTGAGTTATTTTCAGATTTCAGTATCCCTCCTCCAGCGAGTTATTTTGAACATTTTTTTTCTCCCTTTGCCCCAAGGGCTATTTGATTTATAAAGACTTTATAAGCTTTCCTTTAGCTACATGCGTTCTTTAAGGAACTTCTAGAATTTAAGATGATAGGATAAAGTATATTGCGATTGTGCAGTTCCGAAAAATATGCTAGAAATAGACAAATATTTCAAATTAAATTAACTGGTTTCAGCCAAAAATGTAGGTATGTAGTTTTTGGTTCAAAGGCTCCCTAAAGTATGCTAAATAGGTATATTGGTTGCAGAATTATCAAAGTAAATATTTCTATTCCAAATTGAAATAAATTAGACACATTTGCTGGGTGTGCACCCACACACACACAAGGTTCTTATATTTAAGTTCGTACAAGGATCTCATTCGATGTCTATGAATGTGTGTGTGCGCACTTGTTGTTGTTATTGTTGTTGTTGTTGCTGCTGGTGTAACTGCGTCTGCCTCGTTTGCTTGAAAATTTGTTAGACTTATTTCGAGCAGTTCTAAATTTCGCAATAACGAGACGCATTTGACGGGCATACAAATTGCATTTGACCCTCTCTTGCACTTGCCACAGTCCCCGTGGCAGACATGGCTTTAACCTTCTCGCTCAACATGTGTGTGCAAGTTTTTTGTTGACCAAGTTTTTGGATGGTTAGTAACAACATAATGAAATTGCAAGTATGGTAGGGGCCATACACACAAAAACAAAAAAAACCAAGAACAATTTAACTTAAGCCATCTTTTGGGCAAAAACTTAAGTGGCAAAATATTTGTACAAAGTTTTCAATCCTTCGTTATAAGATGGAAACATTATTTTTTTTTCGTGGTTGAAGCAGTTCTTTTGATTTAGCTGCGGAGCCATTAACACGGATTGATTGCCCCAAAGGACAAGGACAAAACTCAACCAAAAACCAAAAAAAAAACTCTCACACACACACACTCACAGAAAAGAAAAAGAGCGAAAGAGAAGAAAATCGACAGCAAGTGGCTTAAAGGACCAAACGCCAAGTGTTGCTCTGGGGCGAGAACAAGCCAGCAGCATCAGCAGCAGCAAAATGTGGCAAGGGTCTGGAAAAATGTGGCATATTGGATTATCTGCGTGAACACAACAAAAAAAGAAGGCTCAAGCTCAGTAAAAAGTTGGCGCCTTTGGCTTTTGGTTAATTGAATTGACTTTGATTTCATGTTGCGGATCATTAACGAAATCGATACACAAAAATTTGGACCTTAAGCCATCTAAATCGATTATTATTTCCATATAAGACATATTGATTAAACAGTCAACTCTCTTTCTCCACATTTAGTTTACTCTTCTTCCTTGGCGAATAAGAAACGTTTTTGTTATGCATTTCCTTCCTGTGACTTGAGGCGCATTTGCAACCAACTGAAGACGTTAATGCAAGTGGCAGGCAAAATTGTGCCCGTAAATTGAAAACTTTGTCGTCATTTGGCTTAAATCTTTACTTCAAGCTTTCTGTATTCCTCATTCCCTATTCTGTTCTCCTTCTTCGTGTCTGTGGTTGTAAATGTTTTGCCTTTGGTGCGTGCCATGTCAACATAATTCAGAGAGTAGTTGATTGAATCCAGTTGCCGGTGCATAGGATGGGTTTTAACGCTTTTTGTCTCGGTAAAAGTTTTGTAGAGGGGGCGAGAAGTGGGCCAATGCTAGTTTTAAAATCAAATGCCTCATTTGTAGGGCTTACTCGGCCGTAACCGCAAAGATTAATTCGTTATTGCTACCAGTGAGTGGATGGCAGGATGGCAGGCAGGCAGGCAGGCAGTCAGCTCCGATGGTGGTGTCAAGGTATGAGATGTCTGCATATACCCTGTGCAGTCCTTTCGCCAAGCGTTTGGAATTTTTAGCGCAGCACTAAAGGTGCAAAGGAATTTAATTAAATGTTCTATGTGGTCGTTCTTGGTGGTGGCAGTGGGGCACGAAGGGATGGTAAACTTTTGCATCAACCAACCAAGCCACCACCCACTCAAGCCACCTGATGCCAAACGGTGCCTAGAGCTAACTTGCTGCTGCGCTGCTTCTGTTTGTGGATTGTTAGGCAGCTTTTTTGGTTACAGCACAATATGCTTTACCTTGGTCTAGGCCTTTTACAGAACTATGGCTCAATAGACTTAACAAATTTGCATAGCCACCGCGTGCCTGTGTATGTGTGTGTGTGTGTGTGTGTGACATGAAATCGGCTTGAACAAAAATAACCGCAGCGGCAAGCAAATGAAACGTTTGCGAAAACATTCGGTGACGCATTTCTGGCAAAAGAAGGTTCAAGTCAGTATGGAGTCACAGTGTTAACAAATTGTCTATGTCTTTATGGGGTCGGAAACGTCTCCTTCTGTGCGTTACAAACATCTGACCAATTTTAGAATACCCTCTGCAAGGGTATAATAATATTTTAAGATTTAAATTTTATCTGGTTAGAGATTGCGACCTATTGAAATTTAAATTGAATTTAAACCGGCTCGAGGTCAATCTTACAAAAGAAGATTATTTCAAAGGTAACACACAAAAAGGTGAGCAGGTTGTCTGTATAGCTATTTCAAGAACTACCAAGTTCTATCATCAGCAGACTTTGCTAAAGAACTCCAGAATTGCAATAGCCATACCATGTCTTCAACGCTAAAACTAGTTGGGAATTACATTGCCAACTAAATGAAGCGAAAAAAGCTGGCGAAGCCTACAATACCGAAGACCACCTTTTGTGCATTACCCTTAGGCGCTATGAAATATTAGTGTAAGAGCTTCGCCCTTAACAAACTAAATTCAAGACCTGTTTCTTTTTATACACGGTATATTGTACCATATAGAAAAAGGGGTTTTTTTGGATACCGTGTATAAAAAGAAACAGGTCTTGAATTTAGTTTGTTAAGGGCGAAGCTCTTACACTAATATTTCATAGCGCCTAAGGGTAATGCACAAAAGGTGGTCTTCGGTATTGTAGGCTTCGCCAGCTTTTTTCGCTTCATTTAGTTGGCAATGTAATTCCCAACTAGTTTTAGCGTTGAAGACATGGTATGGCTATTGCAATTCTGGAGTTCTTTAGCAAAGTCTGCTGATGATAGAACTTGGTAGTTCTTGAAATAGCTATACAGACAACCTGCTCACCTTTTTGTGTGTTACCTTTGAAATAATCTTCTTTTGTAAGATTGACCTCGAGCCGGTTTAAATTCGATTTAAATTTTATATACATTTTATTATACATTTAACAACATTTTACAGTATTCATATTATTACTGATCCTAGATTTTAAATATCTGATATGTATATACATTTTATTTATATTGAGGTTTTCTTATATTTTGGTGTACTTATGCTTAGTATTTTCTTAAGCAAAAAAATTAATTGAATAAAAATGATGTGAAGTAATTAATTTTTAGTGTGCGATTTTATTTTTTTTTTGTGGTCGATTTATCAATCAGCTTCTTCTTGGATTGCGTAGAGTATTTCTTTAAACTAAACTAGCTACAAAACGACATCTTTTTCGTTTGGTAAGAAATGTTTGTTTTGATTTGATTTGACTGTTGTTTAATTAAGATTAATGTAATAAAAAAAAAAAATTTTTTTAGGTTTTGAAATATTAACGTTTTGTTGGTATCAAATTGGAACTTGATTCGCATGAGGAATTGATCATTTTATATCAATATTTATGTGTAAATCATTCATCAAGCAAATGAAAGCTTTTAGAAACCACAGCAACTGCTTGCTTTCTATCTATAGGCCGAAATCAATTGGCTATCAGTCACTGGCATTGGCATTGGCATACTCTAACCCGACTCCCTCAATAAAGAAACGGACAGAAAAGGAGGGCTTTAAAGAGTTCATAATCCAGAATGTACACAAAACCAGACAACGGGTGAGAGAGAGAGAGAGAGAGAGGGGAAGGCAAAGGCTGGTCAAAGAATGGGCTAGCTGATCAATGGGCTGTAATATGACAGACAAAACGTACACATCAAGCAAAGGAATAGGAGGAGGAGCAGCAGTTCCAGTCAGTAATATAGAGAGAAACCAAAAGGCATAGCGAAACGGAACTGAACAGACAATCAGACAGACCTCTAACATGGACAGCTGGCATGAAAAATTATTTACTGCAGGAAAAATCGCATGCAACATTTTTGAAAACACACACTAGAGACCCCAAAGGGCAGAGCAATTTTGATGGAGAATTCTTTTTTTTTTTTTTTTTGGCCAAGTTGACCAGTTGCATGATGAAATTGCCAATGTCGATGATGCCTGCTGCTGGAAGTCTGAAAGCTAAAAGTTGAAAACTGAAAGTATAGCCCATGACGTTGTGTGGATGACTATGGCAGCGACACCGACACCGACACAATAATGCCGCCATTAATCTTCTGGCAGGACTGATTTGTTTGACTTTCGGCTCACGGCGACAGGCAACAGACAACAGACAACGGACAACGACAACGTCAACGATGGCGTACTGTAAAACTGTGAGATGTTTGGGATTGGGATCTGGGTATCTCCTAGTTGGTCGCTGGAAGATGGGTTAAGACATCTCATAGCTTAAAGCAATAACTTGCCAACGCATATTACAAAATAATTTGTGTAAATCATAGCTCAATGCTGATGATATTATGTAACTCCACTACTCTCCCTAAACACAAAAATGAGAAAAAACTGCATAAAGACGGTGAAAATCTATTAAATATCCATGTGTCGGACACCAATCAAAGTCCAGTCTTCGTTTCAGTTGTCTGCTGGCTATCTCATAGCCTGTTTGACACTTGTCGCCATGGTAGGTAGAGCAACATTCATAATTTTTGGTCTTGTTAATGAAAGAAAAGCGACTTCATGTTGAGAGTTACTAAAAAAAAAACCAAAAAATCCACTTAACACACCTTAACAAAATTGTTTCACAAAAACTTACCTCAACTCGAAAAAGTCTAGCAATCGATTTCAAAATAACGATCAATAGAGTAAGTACTATATTAATTAGAATTGTCTATATAAAAAGTATGCAACCAAGAAATTGTGAATAATCATCAGGGATCTTTCTTCAACTTAATTAATTATTAAGTACCTTGTGTTTGGATGTTTATATTCATAATTGTATTATCATCTCTTAATTGTTAGCTTAGCTGTTAGTTAAAATTAGCTTTTAATCTAAGTAACGCAAAGTCACAAATAACACAGATAAATAATAAATCTTTGCTACATTGCATCCTAATTATATGACGGGTGAAAAAAAAAAAAATAAATCCTTAGGTCCTTCAAAATATGGTTCTCGCTAGAACTTTTGTCTTTAATGGAGGGCACATTTATTGAAGGAAGTTTTCTCTTACGTTAGCTTTTTAATAATCTAAAATATAGATTCTCTCCATCCAATTAATGCCAATTTACAAATGCATTCTGATTGGTATTTTACATAATTCCATTCGGGTTTGTCGTGTTTATCATACTTAGTGTCAATTTGTGGAATTATTGTGCATGTAGTGCAGTGTAATTGGCAGGTGAAATATGTTATAACAAATGATTGCCTTATGATCAACACACAAACATTATGTCACTTGATGCACCTCCTCCTTCTGTGGCCATACAAATGTACAAATGTATGTACAATCACTCAAAACTTACAATCACCAAATTAGAGTTGTTCAACTTTTCTGTTTCTATCTCTTTCTCTCTCTCTCTCTCCCTCTCTATTTATTTTTCAAAATTGCTCAACTCGGCGAAAGCCTTCAAAAAAATTACTTTAAATCAATCTTCATTATTTGAGAGAGCGAAAATTGCTTAACTTGATACAATCGAATGACAAAGTTATTCGATCTTTGTTAATTTTGTTCTCTGATATACATATGTATATTTTGACAAAATTATCTGCAATCTTTGAATAACAATAGTTATGGATGAAATTTATATTTTGCCTAAGCAATTTTTTTCCTGGTTATTGTGCAAGCTTTTCAGAAATACGCCCACCTTACCAAAATTACTCGTGAACAATGGAAAACAAATGGATATTTGCCAATTTTCAAAGGCAATTTTACAGTTTACCTAATGCGCAATGGGGTATTGCACTTTTTTCATAACCTTTGTGAATCATCTTAAAAAACTTTAATATCTGGCCTTCATTCAGATGGGTTGCAAAGTCTTTAAAGGGTATGGAATCTTCGTTAGTTTAACTCTACTCTTTTGATAGATGGACAGCTGCCAATTTTTGTGTGGCATAAATTGCCCATATACATACATATCTACCAGGAAGCAAGATTTTCCAAGTCTTTTAATGAAATACCAAATCATACAAAATTTGACAGAAAATTACCCGCCCACTTTTTGCAAAAACTAAAAATTGAGATAGTAAGATAAATTAGTCAAAATAGCAAAGTGACCTGAGGTTAGACAAATGACCAACTAACGCTGACTCGAAGTGAGTTGGTTGGTTTTTGTGTTTGTCTCAATTTTTTTTTTCTTCTTCAACGGTGATAATTATGGCCAATTATATTTAATGATGATTTGCATGGCAAACACAACCGTAAAAAACCAAAAAGCAAAACCAGTCAGTGGTCAAAAATAGTTAGTCAACTATAAGATATCCTGTAACCATGGAACTTACTTTATATAATTAATTTAATCTTAAATCTTTTTCTGCCTTTGGATGAATGCAATTAGTAGGCAATGTAATTATAAAATATTTGCCAACCGCGTTTGGTGTAAACTGGAAAACTATAGCTATTCGAATGTTTGATTAAATAAATTTAAATTCATAAATAATTCGTTTCAAACTCAAATCGTAATACTCTGTTATAATTGTTATTGATAACACTAACATGTTATATTTCCTTTACTTTATAAAAAAAAAGACACTTAATAAGTGCCCTTAGTGTGTTTTTTTTTTATCCGAATAAAAAAAATGGAATTTAATTGAAAATTTAGCAAAGCGTATTTTCTGTTAGCCAAAAGTGGACAAATCGAGCGTATCGCTATATTTACTCTTTTAATTCTAAATAAAATTGTTTGGATTAATAAATTACATTTACAATCATTGTCACTTATGTTCATCACTTTATCGAAGTTAATTAACCTTAATAAAGTATTATTTAAAGAACGAACAAAGATACATTTAAAAACGAAGCAAAACTGGCGATAATTCAATTTAAGTACAATTTTTTCTGTAAGAAACGATATGGAATTCAACTACTGGACGAATAACTTCAATCATTGAGTTACTTCTGTTTTCTACTTTAGCTTGCGCCTAAAATGGCCATCTTTCGCATTAGTACAGTACAGGGTACGAATAAAACTGGAAAAGTTGTTTCTGTTGCTGCATCAGTTTTGAGGTCGTCGTGTGTGTGCGTTTTGCTTCTTTTTTATGGACATGCCATCAATTATGTGGAAAGGGAAAAGTTCACTTACACTTTTCATGGCATTTTAATATCAATTTTCGTTGGAAAATGTTTATACGGCTGCACCTTGAGTCACAAACAACTTAATGGACATGGTGAAAAGACAGAATGCATTAAACAAATCGTTCACAAGTCATTTTCAGTGCATGGACAGCATATCGATTGTCAAATGTTTACTGGCCAATTAACCATGTTGTGGTCAGTCATAAATTAGCCAAGTATAAGCAATAAAAAGAATTAGTTATCGTAGGATATCGAAAAGGTGACAAATTTGATTTTAAAAATATATACAAATTTGGCAACTAGTATTTGGAGGCATTACTAAATGGCATACATATGTATGTGTACCTAAAATGCTAGAGTGTGTGAGTGTTTTAACACTAGCGTTTGATGCTTTTAGGATGCGTTAATATTGAGTAACTTTATATGTTTTTTAAGTGGAAAACAAACGACAAGACAAAGGGAAGTTCATGAGACAAATGTCATTAAGGGTGTCCCTTGAGTTTCCTTACAATCGACATCTACTGTAGTTAGTTAATATGTACCTACATATTTGAAAATAAATTTGTGTATGTGTCTTGGCATTATTAACTAACTCTAATTTAATATTGTTATACCCTTGCAAAAAGGGTATATTAATTTTGGTCAGAAGTGTGCAACGCATAGAAGGAAGCATTTCCGACTATATAAAGTATATATATTCTTGATCAGCACGACGAGACGAGTTCATATAGCCATGTCCGTCCGTCCGTCCGTCCGTCCGTCCGTCTGTCCGTCTGTCCGTCCGTCTGGATCAACGCAAACTCCTCCTAGACCGTAAGAGCTACAGAGCTGAAATTTTGCATGTAGGCTTGTATATACTGCAGGCGTTGTATATCTCGGATTCAGCCGGATCGGATCACTATATCATATAGCTCCCATACAAACCGCAAAGTCACGAACAGTGACTTTTCTCAATAACTTCGTTATTTTCTGAGCTGTTGTCATGTAATTTAATATTGGTGAGTTAATTACACATATAAACGACTGTGCCAAATTTGATCAAGATCGGGTGACTATATCATATAGCTCCCATAGGAACGATCTTTCGAAAACAGTGACTTTTGTCAATAACTTCGTCACTTTTGACGCGATTGCTTTCAAATTAAACATTTGTTAGTTTAATATATCTGTTAATGACTGTGCCGAATTTGATAAAGATCGGGTTACTATATCATATAGCTCCCATAGGAACGATCGGTGGAAAACAGTGACTTTGATCAATATCTTAGTTTTTATCTAAATCTATGCTTATATTGTAGCCCGTTCTTTCGCAAACATTAGCCTTTTTAGCTTGAATGTTTTTTCACTTTGATGGCTATAGGTAAAGAGGTTACCATAAAAGTTGCAAGGGTATACAAACTTTGACGCGGTCGAAGTTATCCCCGGCCCTCTGGTTTTTCTAATATTCAGATAAATTTATGTTTGTTTATATTCTATTTTTATACCATACACCCATAGGGTGAAATGGTATATTAAAGTCGCCAAAATGTATGTAACAGGCAGAAGGAAGCATCTCCGACACCACAAAGTATATATATTCTTGATCAGGATCAACAACCGAGTCGAACTAGCCATGTCCGTCCGTCCGTCCGTCCGTCCGTCCGTCCGCCCGTCCGTCCGTCCGTATGAACACCTAGATCTCGGAGACTATACGAGCTAGAGCCACCAAATTTGGTATATAGGCTCGTGTAGTATGTACAGTTATCGAGTTTGTTTCAAATTTTTGCTTCCGCCCCCGGAATTTACAAAAAACAGATTTTCTTAAAAACTATGTAAGCTACCGACATTAAATTTGGTATGTAAGCTAGCTTAATAGACGCGCAGATATTGACTATTTAACAATTTTGGCACGCCCATTTCCGCCACCGCAAATTAAACAAAACTGATTTTCTCGCAAACTAACAAAGCTAAAGTCACCAAATTTAGTATGTATACTGGCTTAGTATTCGCGCAGAATATATATATTTTAATATGTTGCCACGCCTACTTCCGCCTCCATAATTTAGATAAAACCGATTGGCTCTTGCAATTTTTCGACCATCGCAATCAAATTTGGCAGAGTAATTGCTCTTATATATTTCTACCAAACTATCAATTTATTGAAATCGGACTAGAAACATGCAAAATATTCGTATGAACGTATTTTAAGGGCAGAATTGGCCGTTGGCTAGTGGCGGCGCTAGAGTGCTCGTGTGTTTGTAGAGTAAGCGAGATAGCATATGGTATGAGGGCATGTTAAAACAATTTAATAGACATAAATTTGGTTTTCGAAATTTTTAAATATTTGTTTCACCTGGTGTATGGTATACCCAAGTCGGCGAGACGACATACTTACTTCATTTAAATTATTTTCAACAATTAAAAAGAGCTCAATGAGTAATGCACAGGAGAAATTAAAATTTCCCCCTATACAAATAAGGACTTGCCCCCTTTTAATATGCTTCAACATTTTACAGAGCGAGCGGTTTAAATTTCATTTGCAATTTTTCTATCCCTAACCCCAATTTTGAGTAACTCTAATTCTTCTTCTCAGTGGTTGTCGCTTTTGGTTTTTGTGGAATCTTTAAACAAGTTAAGAGCCGCAATCAACTGTAAACAAAATCGAAATTGAAACGACAGAAATCATGCTGCACAATAACCAAACACAACACTCCATGAAATGCCATGAAAAGGGTTGGACTCGAGAAAGGAGAACCCCAAAAGGAGATAGTTGGACTGGCGCGTGGTGGGTTGGGTGGTAGCTGGAGGCAGAGTGTTCTCGCGTGTGTGTGTGTTTGGTATCTGTATGGAAGTGCAACCGTTTGTTGCATGTTGGCGATGCCAAGAATTGACGTGATAAGCGCGATGCACATATACATACACAAATAATACGCTTAATTGACTTTCATGTGTGCACGAGTGAATGCCGCTACACTTTGGCCCAAAAGTTAAGGGCAAGGGAGGAATGAAAAGTGTGGTAGTTTGGGTATAGAGAGGGATACGTGGACATGGCCAAAACAAGCTAGCATTGCTGTTGGCCAGCCTGGTGTATTGCAGCTGTTGCAGCTGAACTACATACTAGTTCATTTCTCAGAAGAAAATGAAATAAAAAAATAATATTAAGCATGTCGTCCCGCCGGCTCCGGTATACCATGTGGGACAAACATTTCGTATATCGAAGACCAAATACATGTCTAGCTCACTTTTAGAAACATGTGCACTGTATCGCCACTTTGTTAGTTTTCGACAAAATCAGTTTTATTTAATTTGAGGGGCCGGAAGAGGGCGTGGCAAAAATTTCAAATAAACTCGATAAGTTGTACATACTACACGAGCCTATATACCAAATTTGGTAGCTCTAGCTCGTATAGTCTCCGAGATCTAGGTGTTCACACGAACGGCGACGGACAGACAAGGCTAGATCGTCTCGGCTGTTGATGCTGATCAACAATATATATACTTTATGCTCTGAGGGAAGAAGAAAAAATTGTAGTAAAAGGAGGATGGTTTTGTTTATGTATCGATGAATTGAGTTGCAGAAAAAGAATTTTGAGCATGTAAAAATATTATTGCCAAGGACTGCAAGGGTATATAAACTTCGTCACAGCCGAAGTTAGCTTTCAAGTGCATTATGATGCTCTTCTGTCTATGTATGTATGTGTGTGACTCCTGTCGTATGCTCTTTACACTCAGCTTTCACCTTTCGGCATAGTCAATGTCGGGGTTCTACAAAAAACTTCAAGTGAAACTCAATTATGCACATCATTACCCAGTTGGTATTTGGCACTAGAAATTTATGCCTTTTCAGGTATCAAGCGAAAAAAGAAATAGAGACGTTTGACAGATTATCAAATATATGTACATATTTGTTATTAATAAAAAAGTATTTTGGACAGTTTGCTCGATATAACTTTGTGTTGTTTTCACCACAAAAATTTTGTGGATATAGCTTGATCGTTTGTTTTTTTTTTATACCATACACCCATAGGGTGAAATGGTATATTAAAGTCGCCAAAATGTATGTAACAGGCAGAAGGAAGCATCTCCGACACCACAAAGTATATATATTCTTGATCAGGATCAACAGCCGAGTCGATCAAGCTGATCAAGAATATATATACTTTATGGGGTCGGAGAAGCTTCCTTCTTTCTGTTACATACATTTTGGCGATTCACCCTAGGGGTGAATGGTATAAAAATAAGCTCGACTGTTTCCCTTTCCTTCTAGATGAACTAAAAACTCTTCAACAAACATATCAATAATATAAATATTATCTAAATTTGAATGTGACTAACTTCTCAATCTCTTTTTTATAAAATAAAAAATGTTGATTTCTTTTCAAATTCAAGAGATCCCTTACTTTTGTCTATAATTTCTTATGCATTTAACAGTGGAAATAATCTGTGCCTTAGATCCATTTGGCATTTATCCAACCCAAGTCCGAATTATGTTGCTTAGTAATTTTGAGTATCAATGACTTTTGGATACGCTTAGCGATTAGGTTAATTGTTTTATATTTTAAGTTAGCAGACTTTAAATTTATGAAAAGACTTGTTTCGATTTCTTATACGTATTATGTCAAGGATAATACATTCATTATTTAAATATAAAGAAAGTGTATTGGCAGGGTTGGCATTGGATGCTTTCACTGTCTGTGGTTTGTTATGACTTAATGTTTATGCCCCAGGAGCAACAAAAGACATAGACACAGACACAGACACACACACACACACACACACACACACACACACACACACACACACACACACACACACACACACACACACGCACACACGTGGTGAATACAGCTGCCGCATAATGAGCGCAAAAACATCCTGTGTTGATTGTCTACACACACACACACACACACACACACACACACACACATACACACACACACACACACACACACACAGACTCGTGTGTGTTTGTTGAAAGGACTCGACATTGCCGCTCTGCTTCATATTTTTGCAACGTTTGCCAAGATTTGTGCGCTTTTAGCCAAGGCGACGTTGACGTTGGTTCCAACTTTCTTTCAGTTTTATACATACATATATGTATTTTTATTTTCGTTTTTCTTTTTTGTGACTTTTTAACGGGCATGAGAGACATGAATGCGAATGGGTCTCTGCTTAAAAGAGAGAAAGAGAATGAGAGTGAGTGCAGTCGGCATGTCGCCAGTTTTGTTGACGCCGACCCCCGGCCAAATGCCCCTCACACTCTCCATTATGTCTTGCCTCATCAGCCCATTTCAAGAGTTGCCCCGCTGCGTTTTTGCGACATGTGTCGCATTCTTCGCATCCTGCCAAAGTTAAATGAATCTCGTAATTGTTGTCATGGCCTAGCCGCTGCCGTCAAGCGTTAGCTTGACTGCTCCTGCTAGCTCCATGCTCCTTGTTCGCTATCCTAGTCTTAATTGTTTTCTGTTTCTTTCACCGTTTCAAAAAAAAAAAATTTGTTAAGTTTGTTTTATATAAAAAGGGCTGACATCTTGCGGTTTATGGGAACCATTGAAAACGTGTCATTCCACATTGAAATGCACTTTAAATCGGTGATTGAAAATGCTAGGCTACATCGGAGTTTTAATACCCTTGCAAAAAGGGTATATTAATTTTGGTCAGAAGTGTGCAACGCATGAAAGGAAGCATTTCCGACCATATAAAGATATATATTCTTCTATATTCTGCTGAATCTCGAAAAGACCATAGCCAGCAAGCATGATACAAATGTAGACCTCTGTATGGGGGGTCGAAGAACTGCTGATATTCTTCTGGAATACATCCGTAAACTAAGGGATAACGTCATAGGTATGAGGCAGAGCCCGGAAAGGAAAGAAAGGCGATTGACAGCTCACCAGGGTAGCCAAACCCAACGACATCACCCAACAGAGTGGCATTACTCCAGAGTTGATCGTTGGACTTTCGCCAAGCAACTGTGAATGTAGGCGCCAAATCCAAGAACCATAAGCATTGGCTGACTCATGTTACCCAGCGATCGTGGTCACTGCCAATATTGCAGATGCATCCGCTATACCCTCTTGTCCAACTTGCATGTTGAATTTATCCCTGTTGTGCTCCCAGTTTGTGGAATTACAGTTCAATCTGAATGTCTAAATTTTTTTTAGCTTTCGGGTGCGGGTGAAATTTTTAGCCTATGGGCTGAGTTGGGTTGGATGTAACATTTCGCCACATGCACACCTCTAGTACAGATCTACTATAAGAGCGACTACGAAATTGCTACGAGAGCAGCAGCAAAGGAAATTCTCCGTAGCTGCTATGTAGCAGCAAATGCAAACACTTCTTTAAATCGTTTGGCTTTGTTACCCGGCATTAAAACTCAAATTATTGTACACTAAACTCCATGCAAATATCGTCTACCTTCCTTTTTCCTTCTGTAACCAAAAAGGGGCTGCAATTTTTCATGCAATTGCGTAGTATTTTTATCTGAATTTTCCTTGCCTTTTTTTCACTCTCGTTTACGATGCGTAAATAGTCACTGGGAGAGAGAGGCGGAACTGGTAATGAAACGTCTATAAAACTCAACGAATGCACACAAATCCCAAATCATTTATCATAAAAAAAGTGCATAGTAGTATGGTTTTTTTTGTTGTATTTTTTTGCTTTTTTCTCTTTTTTTTCTAAAGTTTCATTCACTCGCTGGTGGGTTGGTTGGTTTAAATGAATGCTTCAGTGAGTACATCTCACAATTTCAGACCATTGCGAATTAGTGGCTTTTGTTGTAGCAACTTACCTGAGAGTAGTTTAAGGACACCTGCCGTCAATAATGATAAGTTTTGAGTTAAATAGAGAGGCAGATCTGCAAGTAGATCAATCAGAGTGAACATCATTAAAATTGTATCAAGTTTTTTTTTCTTGTTTGTTTTTTTCTATTTGATTTCATTTTGTTATTGAAGTAAATTGCTGTCAGGCGGCTGCAGAATTAATTAAAAAGTCAAAATGCATAACACAACATTGGCAAGTGTTTATTAATTATTTCCCTATTAGATGTCGATATTTTTACCGTTGCCGTTGCCACCGTTGCTGTTAGTAGCAGTCGCTGCTGTTGCAGCAAACCCGTTGACAGATTGGCCAAAATGAAATGTGTAGGGGAAACGCGAAATAATCATCATGTGGTTAACACACACACACACAAACACACACAGACAAAGACACACGAGAGTGTTTGTAAAGTAGTTTATAAATTTTAACTTGTTTAAATAAATGATAGGTAAAGATGAGGTGTTATACATAACTAAAACCGAATACAATCGAGTCTAAATAATTTCAAATGGCAAGCGAACAGAATATTTTCACGAATTACAGAGGTTTTTGATTTAGCTGGTTCTCCAATGGATTAAGTTTTTTCAGAGGACCAGAAGTCTCTTACGAAATATTGAGGTTTTCGATATAGCGGGGTGCGAATTATCTAGACTCGACTGGTTCTGCAATCACTTTTTTATTCAAAAATTTCAATCGTAAACTACACAGTTATTCAACAAAATATTCAAAATATAAGACGTTTTTCAACACGGCAATTGTCTTAGGAATAAACACTAAACATTGAAAACTTTTTTCTTATTCTTTCATACTCATAGGCGGATAAAGGTCGTTGATATAGGAAACTTTGTTCGTTAAAGTATGCAATATGGAAGTATGGAAAAGTTTCATAGTTTTTAACAAATTTATAACTTATCGTACATGGCGTAAGTAAAAAAAAAATGTGTCTGTGAACAATGTTTGCCTCGAAGATTATTTTATCTAGCGAACATTCCCTGATTTCATTGTCGAATCTACATAGATTTTTGAAATCGAAATCGATAGGTATCTAGAAACTCAAAGTAATCAAATATCCTTATGTGTCATCACAACCATGGTTGCAGGGAAAAGACCAATTCCATAGACTGGAGATAAAACAACTAAACAGAATACTAAGCGGTCACGCATTTGACAAAAACACTCTATTTAAAATGAAAGTCGTTGACAACAACTTATGCGATACCTGTAAAATTACAGAAGATATCTCACATATTATTTTAAATTGTTCAAAATACACAAACACCCGAATGAACTTCCCAACACTAACAAAGTACAACGATATATATCATATACTCGCGCAAGAGCCTATCGCCAACTACAAATCGATAACACAATTTACTAAGGCTGCCAACATAGAACTCTAACAATCTAATCCACATATAAATAAATTAAATTAAATAGCTAATTCATTTATAACAAAAACCAAAATACGAAACTCATCATCACGAATACGCTGTGGCGTTAACCTGTTATACACAGGGAGGCCAAAGAAATCTTCTGTTCAGAAGTAACTTAATATCAAAAAAAAAAAAAAAAGTAATCAAAATTAAGTTGTTTACAATTAAGTCAATTAAATTATTAAAATTATAAGGATCCGCATCTCCTTATTTACTTTTTAACTTGCAAAATTAGATGTATCAAGTATATGCACATATTGTTGATCAGAACGACGAGACGAGTTTAAAAAGCCATTTCTGTCGACGCGAACTCCTAGATCGTAAGAACTACAGAGTTAAAATGTAGGCTTGTTAGGCTATACTGCACAGCTTGTTTATCTCGGATTCCGCCGCATCGGACCACTATATCACAAAACACTCACACAAACAGCAAAGTCACGAACAGTGAATTTTCTAAATAACTTTCTTGTTTTCTGAGCTATTATCGTAAAATTGGTGAGTTATACGACTGTGCCAAATCCGATCAAGATTGGGTGACTATATTATATTACTTCTATAGGAACAATCGGTATTGTTGAGTTTTGTTACCTGTAAAGACACTAAGAGGTCCTATCTTAATATAAAAAAAAAGAGTCTCCATTAAAACAATAATTTTTATCAGTTAGACACACTTAGATCTGTTTACGTGCAGACCTAACCCTACCCTATATCTTTCAGGATATGACTGATTTAGCGTAGTAATTAGTAAGAAAAACTTAGATTTATTTTTACCCCAAAGAAATAATTATAATTCGAGTACAAGTTTACAACTATAATAACCAAAAAAAAAAGCAAATATCTAAAATTCTTTTTAGTGTTTCGCTTTTATTATTAATCCTTTTGCACGTATTACTTTCTGCATCGTTTAGTATTAAATTACTTGCACTATAAACAAATTTCGTTCACCTTTCTAATTTATAAATTATTGAAACTTTGTGGCACAATGAATAAACAAATCGCTTGAAATTCAACACTCTCATGTCCGGAAATTATCGTTAAACTCTTACGGCCTTAGGCCGTATGGGAAAGTAAAATGCAAATCAAGGCATAGCAATACTCTACTTTCGTTGTATTTTGATGAGAGTTTAAATAAGGATAAGAGTTTAAATTTTTGTTTATGAAATTAAATGTGCTTCCTGGTTAAAACCAAAAAAAAAAAATTGTTTTTCTGATTAATTACATGTCGACAGTAGCAACTTTATTGACTGTTCAATGAAATGCGTCTTAATTTTACAACTTGGTTAAACTGTTTTTTATAGCTGCAAGTTTTCTAATCGAATTGAATATATCCGTTTCAACCAGAGTATCGACTTTTGGTTTTGATTTTTATATGTTGCAGACATGGGCATATGTAAAGCAGGAGGCAACAACTGACCAGTTTTTTTTTTTTTTTGTAATATTTAGCTTAGTTTTTTTCGAGTTTTCATGGTTCCTCCTCTTAATTGCCATTGCTGGTCGTTGCTCTGACAGCCACGTTTAATTTACGATTAAAAACGCTTTGGCGATTTATATAAGATGCTAAACTGGACACTTGAGATGAATGCGGCAAAGTGTAAACATGAATGATTTACCGATTGGGATGGAAAAAAAAAAATTAAATTAAATGAGGCTAAACGCTAAACGTTGAGCTAAAATTTAAGCAACAAAATAAAGATTAGTTCACTAAAATTTATTAAAAAGTTATATCTTTTTAGTTGTAAATTCTTTATCGAAAAATTAATTAATTTACTAAAATTTGCTACATCAGTTTTTAAAGCATTAAATACTCGATTGCCTTTACAAGGCTAACAAATTGATGGTCAACTCAAAATTTTTAGAAACTTATTTATATATAACTTTCAATTTGATTTACGTTTAATGTTGAATACTTGACAATGAAATAAAATTGCTTTGTAAACCGATTTTAGAATTAGCCAAATTAAAATAACATAAATATGAAAACGAAAAGATGGCAGAAGTGAAAATGATAAGATATATGTGAACTTATTTGCTAATTTAAAGGCAAAAAAATATGAATAAATTTCTTTTATATCTTTCCCACTACTAGGACTACGCCTATGAGAGACAAGGTGTATAATAAATGAAGATTCAATAGTTAAATGTGGTGATGCACATACTGAAATTGGTAAATATTCAAAATACGATGTCTGATTATTTAAGCCAATCACAATTTTATTGGTCATTTAAGGCCACAAAACAAATGCAATTTAAAATATAGCCATGGCAATTGCTCATCACCAATTTGTGCATGACTTATGTTAACCAATAGTAAAAAAAAAAACAAAAAGCAAAAATAATACTTATTGAACATAAAAATGAGAGAGAAATTTCTCAGTGCTCTGTGCGCAGCAATCTTCTTTTTGGACCAATGTCTCCGGAAACAGTTGGCACAGCTGGAAGCTTGGTTAAACAAGGGGAAAACCGAAACTGATGCAACGCAAGCAACAAATTCAAGTGGCAACATGTCTCGACAACAACAACGACATCAACGACAACAACGAAGGATGAGTTGGAGGAATAGGAACGGTTTGGGAAGCGGTGTTTTGTTAGTAGCCAAAGGCGATGCGTCAGTTGTCGAACAACAACAACTACAACAGCAAAAACAAGAACAAGAACACAAAATAGAACTCTGAAACGGAGGAGCAGCTATTGAAATCTGCTTTTGCTGATTGACGTCGAATGTTGTGGTTTCGGTTACGATATTTGGTACCAAAATACAAGCAACAAATAACGACAATGACGACGTTGACCCAGGACAACATCAGCAACGAATGATGAAGAGAAGATGATGATTATGACAACGACAGGGACAATGCGGGTGTCGAAACCAGAAGACCCGTTGCTTGTGCCTGGCAAGTTAGTTTTCAATTTCGTCCTTTTTGGTTAACTGCTGGTAGCTTCCATTCGACTAATAAAACTACATATATGCAACCCCAAACAAACTCAGCAAAACCAAAAATCACTAATAAAGAGCAACCAACAATTCGCAAAAACGAAAAGAAAATAAAACCAAACACAATTTTCAAGTGTATATAACTTAAAAATTAATCAAATTTATTCATTTTTATTGGAAGTTTGTAACTTTTTTAGTTTAGAATGCTTTCAAAATAAATAAATAATTATAAAAAATAATTTTTTTTTTTTACAATGCTAATGCAACATTTTCTTTTTTAATCAAGTAGAAAAAGCTTATATCTAAACATTTGTAGATTATTTTGAATTTTATTGTTGGGGCTAAGATTTATTATTCTCTACTTGTTTTTTCAGCTTTTGAAGCTATTTAAAACCAATTTATGATTTTAAATATTTCGTGTGTTGAATTTTATAAAACTTTGTAAAATTAAGTTTTAAAAATTATTTATTATGTTTTGTTATGGCTTTTTGACAAGACTTGTTTAATTTATTTTTAGAAAAATTTTTTTAGTGTTGAAAAAATATGTTTTTTTTTTGTTTTGTAATTTATTTTATTTACAGAATTTTAACGTAACTGCAGCTTCCCAAAAGTATGTTATACATTTACTTCTTTTTAAATTTTATCACAGTAAGGACAAATTTTTACAAAGTGGTAAGGACCGCGAAAATTCGTTCTTTCTTAAAGCTTGTTCTTATTTTTAATTAAAGTAAATAAAATGATAACAAAGTAAACGTCAAATAGAAGTAGGTGATAAATTACATATAACAAAATGAAAAACTATAGATTGCATTTGTTCATCACATCTATGGCGACACTTTTTTTTGTTTTATGATGTTTTATACCTTTTGTGATCAAATACGTTGCGAATATAGTATTTGAAACAAACTTTTAGTTGCACATTTTTATATATTTTACTTTATTTAAAGATTTTGGCGGGGGTATTTTTGAGGGTCTTATTTACTTATGTTCTTTTTTATTATTTAGCAAAAGATCGCGAGCCAAGTTAAAAACACGCGCGACCAAGCGAAAAAATTATAGAACTCGCAAAGCGCAATGACGAGTTTAATAAGCTGCAAAAGAGCGATTTACTTTTTGAGGGAGAGGGAAATTTGATTTTTAACGTATTTTTTTTTTGGTTTTTTTGTAGTTTTAGTTTGGTTTAACGACCACCGAGAACCGCGCGTTGACGTAGTCGCCTAGAGACTGAAGGCAACTATTATTTGGATTCCGATATTGTTGGACAAGAACCGTTTGTTGTTGATGATGATGATGATGACGAGGACAACGATGAGCAGAAGGCGGTACACTGAGGCACAGCAGAAGCGGCGCTTGCAGGCGCAATTGAAAATGCGCTTCTTATGCGGAATGCCGAGAACAAAGTGAAGTCATAAAGGCAGCCAGTTGCATGTTGTAGTAAGTATATTGTAGTTTCCTTGGTAGCACTCGACTCGACCGAAAGTTACCACGAGTCAATCCCGATGATCCCGATGTTGCATCAAACTGCACTCAACCAGAGCTGATTCTAACTCAAAATTCAAGTTCGTTTTTGCACTTCGTTCATACAAGTAATGAGCACATAGTAAGCTTATGAAAGACAAGAAAAACAAAAGATGCCAGCGTCCCTGACTATGTAGGCCTGTAACAGAGGAAAATTCTTTTAACAGGAAATGCAACAACTGTTACGGCTTTCAACCTTTTCGCTCTCAAGAGAAAATAAAAAGAGACAGAAAATTAACGACTAACGGCTTAAAGGGATAAGTAAAAGTAACTTTGAATCCCTTAAATAAAATTTTACAAGTCTATTTCAAATAAAGCACTGTAGTTATAAAGAGGAATTCAAAATACATATTTAAAAACTAATCTGCAATATTTTTGTTTAATTTTTTATTTCTCATATACCAAATGTTTCCGTTTTAACGTAAAGAAAATGATTTAGTCTCTGCTTTCTCTTTGAGCTTTATCATGAGCAAATCACTTAAAAGCTCTTGAGCGTAAGAGTAATCCTTTTGTCAACTGTTCCCAGTATTTTGGAGTCATAATTTTGGCTCTCTGAAAATATTTTTGGCTCATTTGAGTTTTCTTTCTGTTTTGACCAACATACTCAACTCAGTTTTGTGGCAAGAAGACAAAGTCACTCATTTGCTTCAGAAAACATCTTTCTGAGTCAAATAGTGTATTAAAAAATTTAGTCATAATTGTAATAATTTTTGAATTAATCATTATACCTTTGGGTTTTTTTTTTTTAATTTCGTACTTGCTTTTTGACTGTCTATGCGGCTGAAAATAATGAGATATGAAATGAGATATATATTAGATATATGTAATAATACATGAAAGTCAGTTTACAAACTGTTATTAAAAATATACGAAAGCGGTACAATTCTCATACGAATTCTTGTTCTTCAATTTGAAATGTATCCCTTAAATGTTTAGGACAGGATTCTCACCAATTACAATATTATTTTCATGAATTTATTGTTTGTTCGATCGAAAGTGTATTAATTACTTTGTGGTCGGCACTCTGCTTTTTCGGTCAGTTTTGGATCAACCTTAGCTATATGGGACTTGCTTTTTTAGAATAGCGAAGACCTTGAGATTTCTAAAGTTTACATATTGTAAGTTACACTAAAAATCTACAGACCTAAGTATACTCATATGCTTCAAGTTAGGCAAACTTTGCAGAAGGTATTCAAATTTTAACTGGTAACATTTTCAAATTAAACGTTTTGTATTTGGAATTTTTTCTGTTGGGACTTTTGAACTTAATCCTAAGAAAGTTGTTTAGTTAATTTTGAACACCGAAATGCCAAAAAAAAAAGAAATGTTTTCCAGCCTAGAAGAAAGATAAATATTTGTAATGAAAACTACAATTATATCTAATAGTATTTTGAACAAAATTTTTTCAATAAAGGTTTTATAATTAAAGGAAAGTGCTACATCTTAAGTGTGTATTAAATGATAATACGACATTCATTGCATATGAGCGACAAGTTGTTTTGCAATATTATTTCCTGTCATTGAAAGGGACTGATATTAGGTAAGACATAAGTCATAGTCTAGACACAAGTCTACTCTTAAGTAAAATGATTATGTGCAACTGAAGCTTAATTAAATCTGAAATATACATACCAACTTTGTTCTATATACAGACATAACATATACAGTTGGTGGGCTAGTTAAAACTCATTTATTTAGAGTTTAAAGCTTATGAGCATTATGACTAAGAGACACATTTTGATCTTCAACGTTATGCTAATGAGAATTAAAAAAAATGAGAAACCAATTCAATTACAGGCAAACTTGTCTTTAGCATAAAGCACAAATGTGATGAGATGATCAAAAATTAATGAAAATGGCAAAGTCAATATGATACTTAAATGTAGGCAAGAAAAAATATGTAGGGAAGACGTTGTTACCAATTCATTTTTCCTTTTGTTAACCTTTTACAGATAATTACAAGATTTAATAAAATTTTAGTAGTTTATTGAACAATTTTGTGTTTGTTTTTCTAGTTCAACTAGTGTTTAAATTATTGCCCACAAATTTATTTATTATTCAAGCTCAAATTATTGAATATTTCTTAAGGCCCAAATAAGTATGCTATGTAAATTTTACTTTTTATCAATAAGCCAAAGAATAATATGTAAAACAAATAATCTATCAAGCATCATAGCAACAAATGTCAGTACGAACAAGGAGAATATCAAATCTTCAGACCACGCCCCCTTAATACACACCCATGCACTTAAAGTACAGTAGTCTGGAGCAGGTGTATTTTATTTTTTATTGCAGCTCGCATCCTTATGTTTTGTTTTCTTCTCCTTATTTTTTTGCAAGAAATTCACATAAGTTACAGCTGCTTGCAATTTTGTAACGACAGTGGGTAAAAATATATGTTTAAATGAAAAAAAACGTATATCTTTTATTATTAATTTGCTTCGTCGTATTTTATTAAATTTTATAATATAATTCATATTAAAAGAAGAAACTCAAGAAGCTCGTCCCGACTTTGGTATACCATGCACTAAGGGATTAAAATAAATAAGAATAAATGTATATAAAATTCTTTTCACATAATGCAAGCAAATGCCATGTCATAAAAGCTTCTTTCTACCTGTTACAAACAATTGGGCGACTTTAATATACCGCTTCACCCTATGGGTGCATGGTCGGAATAGGTTTTGTGCCAATGTGCATAATTTTGCATTTGCAATGTAAAAATCCCAACATCTCTTGCCTTGACATTTGCCTTTCTGTAACCATTCCACCAGCTAATGAGCTGCAATTCGTTGCAATTGTTGCCTTAAAGTTAAGAACAGATGCACTAATGCCATAGAAGAGTAAAGGTGCCTGAAAAGGCGTCCTTGTGGAAAAAAGTATCATATAGTCTTAAAACTACAGCCAAAGGTTTAAGGACAATAGTCCTTAATGTGAATGGTAAATAAATAAAAGAAAAAGTATAGAGCTAAATCAAACAAGTGGACAAAATGACAACAAAATTACTAAAGGCTTGTGTTCCTTTCCTAGGACTTGATATTGATGCGATTTCCCCAGGGTTTGGTCATCCCTGTTCTTAGTCAACTTTTTCGACACCATTTTTATTCCCTTGCAGTATACTCTATATTAATTTTGACCATATCAATTCTTGATCAGCACGATGAGACGAGTTCAAATAGCCATGTCTGACTCTCCGAAACGCGAAATTTCGTATGTAGGCTTGTATATACTGCACAGCTTGTATATATATTCATGCGGATCGGACCACTTTATCATATAGATCCCACTATGATATTAAATATTGATGAGTTTATTATACCCATAAGCAACTGTGCTAAAATTATTTAAGATCGGGTGACTACATAGTATTGCTCCTATAGGAACAATTGTGGAAAACAGCGACTTTTCTCAATAACTTCGTTATTTTTTGAGCTATTGTAGTGAAATTTAATACTGGTGTGTTTATTACACTTATAAACGATTGTGCAAACTTGATCCAAATCCGGTGACTATATCATTTAGCTCCCATAGAATCGATCGGTAGAAAACAGGGACTTTGATCAATAACTTCGTTATTTCCCATGGTAAGACTGTAGGCCGTTCTTTCGCAAACATTCGAATTTTTAGATAAAAACGTTTTTCCACTTTGAGGGCTATAGGTAAGAAAATAGTAACAAACAACTTGCAAGGGTATACAAACTTAGCCCCGGCCCTCTGGTTTTTTCTGCATTGTGGTTTATCATTCTTTTTTTGGTCGTGGCTTCAAAATACTATTACTGGTTCGAAGTTGGGCTAACGCAAGATCTTATCTAGAGACACCAAAATTTGGTATATAGATTTGTTTGGAATGCGCACAGATTACGATTAGTTTACATTTTTTGCCATATACTTCCGTCTCCATAATTTAGAAAAAAACGATTGCCTATCGCAATTTTTTTTGGAAAATCAAATTCAATGTACTAGTTAGTCTTATTCATTTCCACTACTAACTTACCAATCAGACTAGAAACACGCAAAATACACATATAAAAGTGTTTTACTTGACGGTCCAAAAAGCCACAGTATGCCGTAGGCTAGTAGCGGCGCTAGAGTGCACGAGTGGTTGTAAGAGTAAACAAGATAGCATATGCTATGATGAGATATGTAAAATAATTTAATAAGCATACATTTGGTATTCGAAATTTAAAATATTTGCTTCAATTAGTGCATGGTATATCAAAGTCGGCGAGAATACTTACTTACTTCATTGGGGTTAACTTTGCTCGCTTTTTTTTTTTGCTTGGCTTGCACGGCTGAGAGGCGATAAAAATTAATGACTCCCCAAAGTGTTCCCACTGAACAAGACGCAAGACCCTTTTTAAATTTTTAACCATTTAATTCCAAGATAAAGAAACATAACAACACAAACATGCTGCCTTTATTTGATTTAAATATGCAATTTTTAATACGCCAACTATGCAGACGGAACATCATAAAATTCTGGTCTTTTCGTTCAGCTCTGTCTGCAAATTGAATGCAATTCGGGTTCGTATTCTACAAAACTATTTCAGGCAGAACAAAACGAAAAATAATCCAACCGAATGCAAAGGAGAAGCAATAAGTACATGTTTTATTTATGCAATTTCTTGCCGATTGAAAGAGCGCATGAGCAAACGATATATTTCGTGTTATAGGGTGAGAAACCTATTCAAAAGTTTGCGCCTCAATCCAAATCCAAAATGCATTGACGACGGGGGAAAAAGCTTCAAAAGCTCTTCTCATGCAAAATGTACAAAAGTTAAACCAAGAATATTTGTGCTACAGAAGTAGCAACACAAGACAAGAAACAAATATAGAAAACATAGTCTTTTGTGTTATCTTATATTAAGTTAAATACTTAAGGGAAAACAGAACTCACTATTGCCGGTTGGCATATTTTTTATACCTCGAAACAGGCTATAATAATCTTGATCAGAAGTGTGCAACTTATAGAAGGAAGCGTCTTCGACCACATAAAGTATATTCATTCTTGATCAGCACGACGAGACGATTTCAAATAGCCATGTCCATCTGTCTGTCAGTTTTGATGAACACAGATTCCTTCAAGACCGTTAAAACTTTAGAGTTACATTTATGACCTTCTGTATACTGCATTCAGTCGGATCGAATCACTATATCATCTAGCTTCCATATAAAACGGCAAAGTAATGAACAGTGACATTTCTTGATAACTTTGTTAGTTTTTTATTGTCATAAAAGGAGGATTTGCCAGTTGAACATATATATTAATGACTGTGTCAAACTTGATCTAAATGGGGTGACTATCTTATATTGCTTCCATAGAAACGATCAGTCGAAAACACTGACTTTTATCTATAACTTCACGCGATGGTCGTAAAAATTAACATTTGTCAGTTTAATATACAGTGCCGGCCACAGATTAATGATGGTTAATTTTTTTTTTTGACTTAAGTTCTGATTTTTCGGCTACTCAATAACTTAATAGTAATAATATAATTACTTTTCTGTAATTTGTTGGTTATTGTATTCAGATGATGAACTGTAAAATGGTGTTCTTAGCTTAAACCGTTTTTTGCACAGGTGCATTTGTACAAAAAAATATCAAAGAAGCTAACTTCGGCTATGCCGAAGTTTATATACCCTTGCTGTATACTTGGCAATAATATTTTTCCTTTTTGAAATTTCTTTCCCTGCAACTCAATTCATCAATACACAAACAAAATATTATTTCTCTTTTTACCACAAGTTTTTCTTCTTCCATCATTTTCTAAGCAAAGCACGGCACGCATACACATACAGTTCATGTAGCGTTGCGTCTGTGTGTGTATGCGTGTGCTCTGTTGATTTGATGATGGCAGTAGTAGGCAGCAAGCAGCGCTGCCGGCAGCGTTTGAACCGATTTATATTGACTGTAACTTGTGTTCTATTTATCGGATCAGATTCAAATTTTGGGATCTGAGATTTTATATCTATTACTATCATATTGGTAAATTTCATGGGGATACTCCAATTTTTGCAAAAATGTTTCTTCTAGAGCTATATGATATAGTGGTCCGATCCCAAAGATTTTCATACTTTATCTCACCCGGGCATCTTATTTTCGCATTGTCGTTATGTCTCTTTTTAGAGACACGCGAGCACACTAACTACACAACTCGACGACAATTTACAAAGTGTCGACGTGGCTCTGTTGTTAGTGTGCTCGCTTGGCGATCGGGTGGCTGGGGTTCTTCGACTCCCAGCTTGGTCGAAGTTTTTCATAATGCTTTTTATTTATAATGCTTTTTATATATTTGCATCTCATTCTCTCGCAGCGAGCACACTAACTACAGAACTCGACGGCAATTTACAAAGTGTCGACGTGGCTCTGTTGTTAGTGTGCTCGCTTGGCGATCGGGCGGCCGGGGTTCGACTCCCAGCTTGGTCGAAGTTTTTCATAATGCTTTTTATTTATAATGCTTTTTATATATTTGCATCTCATTCTCTCGCAGGCTAAATACTATAAGATCTATATGTGTCTCTGTTTAGTGTCGCTTTTTCGTTTCATCGAGTCTGAAATCACTCCCAACGATTCTAAAGAAGTTTTCACTTCAAAAAAGTCCGTTTTTTGGGGGGAACGTTACAGATTGAAGTATGATTTCTTTAAAGAAGTTGTAGAAATAGCAAAACTCAGATAAAAACTGCGTACCACAAATATTTTATTTAGCCGTAACTTTCGATTTCGAGCCAATTGAAAATCTGAATTTTGTATGGAATTTTTCATCTTTTGGGCGAGGTCATTTTGCGACTCTAATTTGTACTGAAGTACTTTTTTCCCTGAACTACGAAAGAAAGTAAATTGAATTTCCCTTCTTTCATACATATACACAAATGTACATATGTGCATATGTAAATATGAAATTTATATATCTATTCGATTTAGAGTAACAAATATGTACATATGCACATACATAGGTAGTTTGTTCCTTGTTTACGGTAAATAAAGACAAGCAAAATAAGCGCAAAGACCTAAAATACAAGAATATATTAAAAATTAATTCCGAGACTTCGGCGTTGTACATTCTTTCAGCTACTGCAATTGCTGGTCTTAATGCTGCTGTCTGGTATTCAATTACGTATGCCACGGCAACCATGAAAATGACCATAAACAACAAATACCACCAACTTCTTAACCACATGCACTTCTTCTCACTTTTGCAATCGATTCATTTGCATGCAAGTTTTTATGTATATTGTCTTCAGCTGCAATATAAAAGGAAATATTTAGATAGATACTATTGCGTTGTTAACATAAAAGCTGAGACCAGAATCAAAAGCTAAATTAAATGTGTAGAGGATTTACAAATTAAAAAAAAAAAACTACAGGAATGCGTCTTTCCCCCTTCTCCACCAAAGAGCAGTTTACTGTAATGCGACAGTGGGATAATAATAAAAGTTAAAAGGATATGCTACGACACCTCCATTCACCGTCATAATATTTGCTTTTTGCCCATTTAAAATAGATTGCATTCCAAAAAATATATTTTAAAAAAAAAGTAAGTCGTCTTGATTCTAGAGTCTTGATTTTCAAGTGGGTTTACCACAGCTGTGATTGGACATCTGCAACCATTAATGATTTTCTCAGACTTATCGGAGAACATTGTGAGAGAAACGTTTTTATTAAGCTGCCTAAGACCTGACCAAATTAAAGTATTTTTATAAATAAAACTTCAATAAAGAAATCTGCATTTAAATTTTGCTGATTAAGGTAATAGAAAAAAAATGGGCTAATCTAAATTTAATAAAGTTAAAGGGTTGTGTCTATTATTTTCATCGTGCGTGTTTGTATGTATTTAAGATGTACAAACATAAATAAAGGGGGAAGATAAATAAAAATGTGGGAAGCAGTAAATAAACATGGAGCAGATTACGTTTATGTATTAAAAATTTTTATAAAACGAATTTAGGAAAAGCAAGCTATCAACCGCTTTCAATCCAAGTCTATTCCGCTTTTCGGTAATAATGTTGCCAGCCATAGAAAAAGATCGCTCAGCCGCTGCGCTACTAGCTGGTATGGAGTGAATTCGGAACGCCAACTTGGATAAACCATCATATATTTTCTGGTTCATTTGCCACCACTCCAACAAATTAAACTTGTAGCTCATTTCAACAACTTCCTTGCAATATCTTTCAACTTCTTCTTCAGGTGTTTCGAATGGGTTTCTTGTCGGTTTCATCAAATTAGAAAAGAAAAATGAATCGCCTAAAGTATCGGTTCGTTAGACATGGTTGTTTGAATCGTTCTGAGCTTGGTTCCCGAAAGAAAATTGTGTTGAAGCGCTGGAAGATGTTGGAGACAAAAAGTCACCCTCCGGGGTTGCATCCAAAATGTGGGTACTGTAAAATCTTTTGATGTAGGCTAAATCCTCAAGTTGCATATTTATCGCTGGTGGATATAAAAAGAATGAAGCTTGATGCCAGATACTTAAATTGGCGACCCAAACTTCATCAACGTTGTGAAGAATCTTTGCTTTCAGTTCTGCAATGGTATCGATATCGATAACTCAACGAGGGCTTGTAATGTTGTTATATTGGCCTCGTTCGTTGTTTTTCAAAATATTGTTGATTTCGCCCCAATTATCGAGTATAGATTTCAGCACCCTATAATTAGAGTTCCACCGTGTTGGGCATTGGTTTTTTAGCGAGGTGGGAAGAAGGTGCTGCCTTTTTAAAATATTTCACGGTCTTTCTGCATATTTCTAACATATCGGTGAGCTCTGCGGTGGCTGCAAACGACTTGTCTAACACATTCGAAAATAAATGGCTGCTGCAGATTAGACGTGTATTGTTTTCCAATGCTTTCACCATATTTGTTCCTCTGTCGGTAATAAATGTAATCTTTTGTATGTTATCCACACCGAATTCATTAAAAAGGCATCTTAGTTTTTGTAATACATTTGCACTTGTAGACCTTTCAAAATCCATAGATTTCATTCCCAAAACCAAGTCAATGTATTTAAAATTTTTTTGGTAGTGGAGTGCCACGCCTATGAAATTTCGCCTCACATAGTTGTCCGTCCACATGTCAATTGTTGCTGATGCACCTTCATTGTTCACAGTGTCTATTATTTCATCCTTAATTTATTTTTTGAAGTGAAAACTTCTTTAAAATCGTTGGGAGTGATTTGAGACTCGATGAAACGAAAAAGCGACACTAAAAAGAGACATACATATAGATCTTATAGTATATAGCCTGCGAGAGAATGAGATGCGAAAATGAGTGCGTTACGAACATCTTACCAATTTTACAATACCCTCTGCAAGGGTATAAAAAGTAAATAAAAATGTATCACAAAATATACAATGAATGAATGCACAGCAACTAGAATCACTGTCTGTTCAGCTCTCTAAAGTGGGAGAAATATGTGCATGCGAAACCAGATTGAGCAATGGAAAAACAGTTTTGATTGTGGCAATTTATATTTCACCGAATCAATCAATAAATAGCATCACGGAATTCATTCATGAAAATTTAATAAAGTATACACCAGAAGTATCGCGGATACTTAGAAAAGATTACGATAAAGTTCCAATGATTTTAAGTGGCGATTTTAACGTAAATTTTGCATTGGACACAGCGGTTCCTTTAATTGACTTTCTCAATACAACATTCAGTTTAAAAATGTGTAACAATCGCACTGAATCAACAACACGATCAAAA
This sequence comes from Drosophila willistoni, assembly GCF_018902025.1. Classification (NCBI taxonomy): domain Eukaryota; kingdom Metazoa; phylum Arthropoda; class Insecta; order Diptera; family Drosophilidae; genus Drosophila; species Drosophila willistoni. The sequence goes on along the minus strand of NW_025814049.1, from coordinate 3,511,576 downwards.
ACAACAATTGACGCGGTATTTCAAAGATATGTTGACAACATCGAAACCAAAGCATTTGTATCATATTTTAGCTATCATAAGCCACTCGTATCATTTGTAGAAATTGAAAACATTGAGGATGAATAATAATAAAATGAAGAAAATAAAACATGACCTTTATAGCAATATTATAATGAACCTATAATTATCCCGCTCCTAATGCTGCTTTTGTCTCATTCTCTCTCAGTTTGTTTTACGGAAGGTTTCACTTCTATCGTGTCTAACCGTTAGACGCACTTTTTTTTTCATGGGCAGACTTTTGAACATGGCGTGATACTGTTGTGGGATCCGGTAGTAAGTCCTCCACATCCACATTTTCGCCATACTTTGCCCCTATTTTTATGAATAGCTTGACCAGTTTTAAAAAGCCCTACACCTCCAACTGAAGAAAACGGTCGGCAGTCTTCCGTGCACATCCAATGTGGATGCTATTTTCAGACATTGTGGTTGCTTTGCTGTTTTGCAACAGCCATGCCTAGCCAAATTGGATGTCTGATTCGCCGTGAATTTTAGAACAGCACAGCAAATGCGGCAAAATACAAAATTTGGCAATATCGTATTATCAGACCTTATTATTTCCGACAATACTGACCAAATCGCACTGCGTCCTTTTCGTTTGGTGGACAGAGTAAAGTTTCCATTTTCGATTTGCTCTGTTATGAACTCCGAATTAATTTCCTCCATTTTTTCCAAAAACTTGTATTTTTTGTTTTGGCGATGACAAAAATTCGATAAATAATTCTTATAGTCAGTCAATCACACACAATCAGAAAGTGTGATTGTGAGACCACAGACGATAAATCCTTCGAACAAAACAAAAATCTTCGGTCACTCCCATTTGCCTAAGCAAAAGATTCGTTCCGCTCAATCAAGTTGTAGGAAAATATGCGGTCATACAGAATGAACTACTAGCAATACTTTTTTGAGCGTTCGATTCGAACCGATACAACCCATTCACTCAATACATAGGACCGCATCGAACAAAATCAAACTCAATGATTGGGTGCACCGTAAAATTTATTATTCATTGCAGTTCTCTGGTACATACATATTTCAAAATTCCCCTTCGCGTTGTATAAGACCGCATTATACGAGGGATACCTGTATTTAGCTTCTGATACAGTGTACTTTATCCATTCACACGCTTGCGTGGTTAAATCGTGGTTCGAGTCGAAAACCAACCTGGATCCGTGTCGGACGAACCCGAGTTGTACAACCCATGCAGTATATAGAAGCCCATGTGCAAAATTTCAGCTCTGTAGCTCATATAATCTGTAAAGAGATTCCACTAATTCAGACGGCCAGACGAACGAACACGGGTATATCAATTCTGCTGGTGCATTCTCACACGCTCACGTTCTCTCTTTGATCGTCGTCTCGTCTCTCGTCTTCGTGTATAGTGGGATTGATGCACATCGCAAATGCACATAATAATTCCTTGATTATTATTCCTATGCCCTTTTCTAAGGGTATATTAAAACGCCAGTCTTGGACAACGACTGAAATTTTGTGTTGGAAACTTAAAACAAGCAAGTCTTTCCTCACCAGTATCACTATAATGACCGATCGCTTCTATAACGGCTAGTGGTCTGATCAGATATTCCCAATAACTCCACCTAACCCTTTAGAAAAGCTTAGACGCCAAGATAAGCAAAGTCTCACTGCAAGTACTTTGTGTTTTACAACATGCATTAAGCTAGTTTAGATGAATTCATCAAAAACAGAGAAATTTTAGTCCTGTCCTGTTGCCATTTCACGGCTAAGTTCACGGCAAGAACTTAGGAGGTCGATATAGGCAACATTCTTATGCGATTTCGAAGTAAATGTTATAGAAAGAAAATACCAAACGTTTTTAAATGTGTGTAATTTACAACAACTTTGTATTTATTCGAACTTTTGTGGATTTGCTTTAACAGAATAGCAAATGTGAATAAGTACTCGATGATCCCCCACAGAACTAACGAGCATTATAACACCGCTTGACCAACAAGGCAAGAATAATTTGTATGTGTATGTGTAAGTGTAGGCGTATTGCATGTGTACTGTATGTCTAATGCTTATGAAAAGTCTACTTCCAATTTAGTTTTCGAAAATAAATGAAGCACCTGTAAATGATCTATCAATGCTCAATACATTTCGAATAGACAATTTCTTACCTTTGTTCACTTCGAACAATTTGTGGGTGGTCATCAACCCATTCGATTGGGATCCCGCAGGGATCAAGTCATCCTGCTTCCAGTTTTCGATATCTTCATCGGCATCCACTTCGTTGTCCATTTCATCCTCATCGTCACCTTCCTTATCACTAGTAGAATTACTCTTCTTAAGCTTCACCCACAAGACTCTAGCAGTATAGATGGCAACAGCAGCAGCAGTCAGCCAGGCACTTGATTGGATACCCATTGCTCCAGACTTTTTTGTAGTCGTTGCGGCGGCAGCGGCAGCGGCAGCGGCGGTTGTTGTTGCTGCTTCTGAGCCGCTTGGTGGTGGAGGTGGTGGTGTTGTTGTTGCTGTTTGACCATTGGCTACCATTGCTAAATAGAATAAAGTTATTGTTAATACCCTTTTCCCTGTTTAGTCCTTAGTGATCGCTGCAAAACTTACTGAATATATATGTAGATACTTATTTAAATTGTTATCTGATTTTTATACTGTTGTTTGCTGTTTGAGCAATGAGGATTGAATGAATAATTTGGCTGGGAAAGCGACATACGTTTAGTTTTGAAATATTCTGGCTTGCTGAGTGAACTACAAAACATTGCTTTCTACTAAGTACAATGGGACGCATAGACCAAATGCAAGGAAAAATTATTTAGTAATATTATGGTGAATGTCATTTGTTCAAATTTGTTTTTACCTTCTTTCCAAACAAATGGAAGTACATATTTTTTGTACGATTGAATGCCATAATAAAAAAGGCTTCTTTCTTTACGGAATTTATAGCCCTAAACTAAACACAAAATAATTTTTCTATGCGTCCCATTGTACTTAGTAGAAAGCAGAAAAGTCCCAATTATATTGCCCGTAACGTGTGCTCCGATCCGATTAATATTTCCGTAATTTGCATGGTCATTGTCGCGTGTGTCCTCAGTATTATTAGTATCAGTACAGTGTAGTCCGTTCTGTAATTTTGGATATAATAAAATATTCTTATTAATCTAATAGTTGTAAGAGTGTGCAAAGCTAATTCTAGAAAAAAACAATTTTTTAAGGTTTTATTTTAGATTGTCCTTATGGACCTCCCTCCCCTTTATGATAACATTAGTTCGAAGCTCTGACTCTACAATTCCTTCTTTGTACAAAGGATTAAGTTTGTTACCCAGCCGTTTGTTGCGTCCCATTGTACTTAGTAGAAAGCTGAAAAGTCCGAGTTATATTGCCCGTAACGTGTGCTTTAGTTATCCGATCCGATTAAAATTTCAGGATCTAATGTTTTATATAATAAACTATCATAGTAGTAAATTTCATAGCCATACTCCAATTTCTTCAACTATTTTTCATCTACTACTATATGACGTAGTAGTCCGCTCCTGAAAATTTTCATTCTTTATCTTACCCGAGTTATCAAATTCTTCCCTTTTGGACCGCTTAGTAAAATAACAATCGTGGTCCCACAGAAATAATCGAAACCCCAATTGTTGAAAAAATTGAGTCCCAAATTATTAACAAAATTGATACTCCAATATTTACAGCTGAGAAAAACCCCTCGCTATATCCCAATGTATCCGCCAGGCAGGCTATTTTTTTTAGGATGGGCGAGTCATATATCCAACGTCAATACCCAAAACCTTATACATTTTTCGCCCCCTAAAATCAAACTTTAAGGTAAACATCCTTTTTTTTTTTATAAACAATTGGACACTTGCAATAACAATTGTCCCCCTAAAAGTCAAAAGCGTGAGAACGCTAATTCAGCATTAAAATTCGGTGCAATCAAATTGCACCAATATCGATCACGCCACTAAAGGGCTCGCAAGTTTAGCCTATAAAAATCATAGAAGCAAACATCGGCTATGCCAAAGTTTATATACCCTTGCAGTCCTTGGTAATAATAATTTTACATGTTCAAAATTTGTTTTCTGCAACTCAATTCATCAATATACAATCAAAACAATTTTACTCTCTATTTTACAATTTGTTCTTCTTCTTCCCTTATTCCCAAAGCAAAGCAACGCACGCATACACATACAGTTCATGTAGCGTTGCGTCTGTGTGTGTTATATTTATCCGATCACATTCATATTTTGGGATCTGGGGTTTTATATCCAATATTAGCACATATGTAAATTTCATAGCATACTCTCATTTTTATGAAAATGTTTCTTCTAGTTCTTCTAGAGCTACATGATAAAGTGGTCCGATCCTTATGGTTTTCATACTTTATTTTTCCCGGGTAATAAAAAACCCCGAAAAAAAATTTCAGCCCGATAGCTCTTAAGACGGCTGAGTAAAACGCATACGCACAGACGGACGGGCGGACGGACAGACGGACATGGCTATATCGAGTCAGATTCTCATGCTGATCAAGAATATATATACTTTATGGGGTCGGAAACGTCTCCTTCTGTGCGTTACAAACGTCTGACCAATTTTATAATACCCTCTGTAAGGGTATACATATTACTCTAAGACATCTTTGTACTTTAGTTTTAAGTATTCATGCATTAAATAAAATCCCGTCTTTTAACTCAACAAAAACAATATCTTTTTTTTCGAGTCTGGAGAGACCAGATATATAATTGGCGCAGTCGGTAGGATCGGTAAAAGTGAACTTGTTATTCTATCCGTGTGACACATAGAATTATCCGTGCGTTACATAGAATTAGTGAATAATCACTATAAAACTCCGATCCGACATCAAGAACTTACGGGAACGCTCAAAAGTCTACAACAGTGAAAAATATTTACGCCAACTGTGCGCGGAAATATCAACTGTGGGTTGCAACCAAAAAATTCCAATTGTGGAACAAAAACGCCAACTGTGCGCGGAAATGTGAACTGTGTGTTACAACCATAAACTATAATTGTGCAACAAAACGGCAACTTGTGTGCGAATAAAATAAAACACCACCAAAAAACAAAATGGCCGTAGAACTCACCGAAGCCCACCTCAATCAAGCACTGTCTTCGTTAGGACTGGTGGCAAACTATGATGGAACACCAGAGAATCTGACATCATTCATAAGGAGGATAGTTTTCATCATGCACCTATATCCAACCCATGGCAACATAACATAACGTTCAGCGCAATCGAGATGCAGCTCACTGGAGGGGCACAACGACTCTCGCAAATTGGACAAGCCAACACCTGGCCGGAACTAAGATCATTCCTCATCAATGAATTGAAAACGCAGACCCCATGTGACGAACTTCTTCGACGCCTCTACAACACCAACTATACAGGAAACCTTCGTAGGTTTGTAACGGAATTAGAAGATAAATCCTATATTATCACAAACAAGCTTAGTCTTGAAAACGATGCAAATAACACTACTCTTTATACAAATGCTTTAAATAACACTATAAAAGATGTAATAAACAAAAAATTACCCGATAGATTATTTATGACGTTAGCTAGATATGATATAACCAAAGTTAGCAAGCTGAAACAAGTAGCTCAAAGAGAAGGGTTATACGAGGATAGTATAACAGAAATCAGAGAATCAAATCAAAGCCAAAGTCAAGACCAAAAAAGTGGAAAATCTTTTCTACCCAATAGTACAACTCCGTCTCAAACAAAACCATCCGATATAACACAAAAACTTTTCCAAGATGTTCAACAAAAATTAAATAGTGACAGGGCTCAAAATCCAATGAGTTATCAACAGGAAAATAATTATCCAAAAAATAACGTAGCAAACCAGCCTACAAAAAGACAAAGAGAAAGTAATAGTGGAATTAGCAAAATGGACAAATCAGCGATTGAAAATGAAATAATAGAAAGCAATGAGTATAGATTCGACCATTTAAACAACGAAGAAACACAAAAACTTAAAGAAAGTCTTGTACGAATTCAGTGACATTCAGTACCGCGAAGGTGAAAATTTGACTTTCACGAGTACAATAAAGCACTCTATTCATACAAAACATGAGGACCCAATTTATAAACGTCCATACAAATTTGATATAGAAATCAACAAAGAAATAAATGAAATGATCGAACAGGGTATCATTCGAAAGTCGAACTCACCCTACTGTTCACCAATTTGGATCGTTCCAAAAAAACGAGATGCTTCCAACAAACAAAAATTCAGATTAGTCATTGACTACCGAAATTTAAATGAAGTCACAATAGATGACAAATTCCCAATTACAGTCATGGATGAAATTCTCGACAAACTGGGAAAATGCCTATACTTTACCACCATTGATTTATCTAAGGGATTTCATCAAATTCAAATGGATCCTGTATCTATTGCAAAAACAGCTTTCTCAACTAAACATGGCCATTACGAATACACACGTATGCCATTTGGTCTTAAAAAGGATTCTTGTTTATCTGGACGACATTATAGTGGACTCCACTTCATTGGAGGAAAACATGCTATCACTCAGAAAGGTATTTAACAAACTCAGAGAAGCTAATCTTAAACTCCCACTCGACAAATGCGAATTTATGAAAAAAGAAACTGAATTCATTGGTCATATAATAACAACAGAAGGTATAAAACCTAACCCAAATAAAATCAAAGCAATTCAAAATTTTCCGATCCCTTAAAGAATACTAGCAATAGTTTGGGCAACAAAGTTTTTTAGATCATACCTTTTCGGTAGAAAGTTCGAAATTCTAAGCGACCATAAGCCTTTAGTATGGCTCAGCAATATAAAAGAACCAAATATGAAACTTCAACGATGGAGAACAAAACTAAATGAGTTTGATTACAAAATTAAATATTTACCCGGCAAAGAAAATCACGTAGCAGATGCCCTTTCCATAATTAAAACAGATGAAAACTTTTTAGGATCAACAGACAGCACCGCAGCTACAATGCATAGTGCTCATGAAGATAATAGAGATTATCCCATATTCCAACAAGCCTTTATTGAAATAATACGATCGAACGCAAATACAAAAACCTGGAAATCAACATTAAGTTAGAGTACATTAAAACGTTTGCACAATTCAAAGAAATAATCCTAAAACAACACAAAGAATTATTACATCCAGGAATCGAAAAAACAATTCATTTGTTTAAAGAAAAATATTATTTCCCCGATTTTCAAAACCTAATTCAAAACATTATTAACGAATGCTCAGTATGCAATATCGCAAAGACAGAAAATAGAAATTCAAAACTAACTTTTGAAATAACACCAGAAACTTTTAATATCATTTTAATATTTACATGATCGACAATTTACAATTCCTTTCATGCATTGACATTTACTCCAAATTTGCAACACTTGTAGAAGTAAAATCTAGAGATTGGTTAGAAGCCAAGAGAGCAATTATGAAAGTATTCAGCATTTCTGTGTATAGCACTAAAAAATTGGCCACAAGAAGAAAATGTAAGGTTAGAAATTACAACAAGTAAAAACGGCATTTCAGACTTAGAAAGATTTCATAAAACAGTAAATGAAAAACTCAGAAATATAAATAGTGAAAATGACATCGAAGATATATTAATCAAATTTGAAAAAATACATATTTTTTGTACGATTGAATGCCATAATAAAAATGCTTCTTTCTTTACGGAATTTATAGCCCTAAACTAAACACAAAATAATTTTTCTATGCGTCCCATTGTACTTAGTAGAAAGCAGAAAAGTCCCAATTATATTGCCCGTAACGTGTGCTCCGATCCGATTAATATTTCCGTAATTTTCATGGTCATTGTCGCGTGTGTCCTCAGTATTATTAGTATCAGTACAGTGTAGTCCGTTCTGTAATTTTGGATCTAATAAAATATTCTTATTAATCTTTTGATTTTCGAAAGCGACCCATTTTCTCCCTCCCCGCGAAGTTCGTTTTCCTCTTTCTCCCTCCCCGCAAAATTCGGGATTTGGCCGCCCCTCTGTCAACAAGTTCGGGGACGATCGCTCGATCGACCCAAAAAGGTCGTTTATGACCCGTCATAAAACTCGAGACGCACAAAATTTTGTGTGCGTCCAGTCCAAAAAATGACCGTTTTCTCTGCCCAGCATCTGCAGGTAAAGAGCCACGGGAGTAAACAGAGCCACTACATACCCACCCTTGCTTTATGAGGTCGGAGAAGCTTCCTTCTGCGTGTTATATACATTTTGGCGACATTAATATATTATTTCACTCTACGGGTGCATGGTATAAAAAAACCAGCTCTGATGAGAAGAAATTTAATTTTGAAGGCCCTGAAGGCCCTTTAACTCTTAATTCTAATTAAGGCTGTTTCTTTACCGGAATGTCTATTTAGTGGTTCGATTAAAAAAAATGTCAATCTCTTAACCCGGATCCGTGACGGATGAATCCGAGTTGTACAACCCGTGTAGAATATAGAAGCCCACGTACAAAATTTCAGCTCTGTTCAAATTTTCAGTGAACGAACACGGGTATATCAATTCGTCTCGTCATGCTGAACAAGTTTACATGTGGAGTTTTACTTACAAGTCAATTATAGTCTAGGGGGTTTAAATGAAAATACGACTAAATAGAGATTATAAGATGTCAAATGACAATCGACGTTTGGCTTGGTTCGTCTTTAGCGTCCGACCATGAGCTTTTTTAGCAGCCGTCTATGGTACTCGACTCGACCTTGCATCCGACTATGACGCAGGACCTCAAAACAGGTCCGTGTTGTTCGACGCGCAAAAACCAGCTCTCTTGTCGTCAACTCTTTGATCGTCTATTCCAGGGCCCGGCACAAGGAGAGCACTTAAAAAAATGTAGCTGCATTTGCTTGTGTGCGTATGTTGCTTTGCAAAATGAAAATTGACAAAATTTTGTCTTTAATCAAGAAACGATTTTTTTTGACGCAATGAAAAGATGGGGAAAACAAAGCAGCTATCAATTTTTTCATGTGTGTTCTCTCAACAAAGCGACATAGATCTGCTTGCGTCGAATTGCTGAAGAAAACAACATCCACCCTTGCTCTTGATTTCATTGTGTTAGGACTTCGACAGCTGTTCGGTTACACGCATTAGAGGTGCCGAACGTATCCGTCCCCCGGGGGATATGAGTGCCGGGAGCTGGTGCATTCTCACACGCTCACGTTCTCTCTTTGATCGTCGTCTCGTCTCTCGTCTTCGCGTATAGTGGGATTGATGCACATCGCAAATGCACATAATAATTCCTTGATTATTATTCCTATGCCCTTTTCTAAGGGTATATTAAAACGCCAGTCTTGGACAACGACTGAAATTTTGTGTTGGAAACTTAAAATAAGCAAGTCTTTCCTCACCAGTATCACTATAATGACCGATCGCTTCTATAACGGCTAGTGGTCTGAACAGATATTCCCAATAACTCCACCTAACCCTTTAGAAAAGCTTAGACGCCAAGATAAGCAAAGTCTCACTGCAAGTACTTTGTGTTTTACAACATGCATTAAGCTAGTTTAGATGAATTCATCAAAAACAGATGCATCTAAATTTTAGTCCTGTTCTGTTGCCATTTCACTGCTAAGTTCGGCAAGAACTTAGGAGGTCGATATAGGCAACATTTATATGCGATTTCGAAGTAAATGTTATAGAAAGAAAATACCAAACGTTTTTAAATGTGTGTAATTTACAACAAGTTTGTATTTATTCGAACTTTTGTGGATTTGCTTTAACAGAATAGCAAATGTGAATAAGTACTCGATGATCCCCCACTGAACTAACGAGCATTATAACACCGCTTGTCCAAACCTTCAAAGAGAACAGTCGTGTCGCGCTTGATTGAAGTTATATATTTTGTAATCTCAGCTTAATGCGTGTATTCGCTTTTGTGCTAAACATAGCAACATTTTTGTACAAAAAAAAATGCCAAACGTTTTTAAGTGTGTAATTTACAACAAATTTATATTTATTCGAACTTTTGTGGATTTGCTTTAACAGAACAACAAATGTGAATAAGTACTCGATGATCCCCCACAGAACTAACGAGCATTATAACACCGCTTGACCAACAAGGCAAGAATAATTTGTATGTGTATGAGTAAGTGTAGGCGTATTGCATGTGTACTGTAATCTAATGCTTATGAAAAGTCTACATCAAATTTAGGTTTCCAAAATAAATGAAGCACCTGTAAATGATCGATCAATGCTCAATACATTTCGAATAGACAATTTCTTACCTTTGTTCACTTCGAACAATTTGTGGGTGGTCATCAACCCATTCGATTGGGATCCCGCAGGGATCAAGTCATCCTGCTTCCAGTTTTCGATATCTTCATCGGCATCCACTTCGTTGTCCATTTCATCCTCATCGTCACCTTCCTTATCACTAGTAGAATTACTCTTCTTAAGCTTCACCCACAAGACTCTAGCAGTATAGATGGCAACAGCAGCAGCAGTCAGCCAGGCACTTGATTGGATACCCATTGCTCCAGACTTTTTTGTAGTCGTTGCGGCGGCAGCGGCAGCGGCAGCGGCGGTTGTTGTTGCTGCTTCTGAGCCGCTTGGTGGTGGAGGTGGTGGTGTTGTTGTTGCTGTTTGACCATTGGCTACCATTGCTAAATAGAATAAAGTTATTGTTAATACCCTTTTCCCTGTTTAGTCCTTAGTGATCGCTGCAAAACTTACTGAATATATATGTAGATACTTATTTAAATTGTTATCTGATTTTTATACTGTTGTTTGCTGTTTGAGCAATGAGGATTGAATGAATAATTTGGCTGGGAAAGCGACATACGTTTAGTTTTGAAATATTCTGGCTTGCTGAGTGAACTACAAAACATTGCTTTCTACTAAGTACAATGGGACGCATAGACCAAATGCAAGGAAAAATTATTTAGTAATATTATGGTGAATGTCATTTGTTCAAATTTGTTTTTACCTTCTTTCCAAACAAATGGAATTACATATTTTTTGTACGATTGAATGCCATAATAAAAAATGCTTCTTTCTTTACGGAATTTATAGCCCTAAACTAAACACAAAATAATTTTTCTATGCGTCCCATTGTACTTAGTAGAAAGCAGAAAAGTCTCAATTATATTGCCCGTAACGTGTGCTCCGATCCGATTAATATTTCCGTAATTTGCATGGTCATTGTCGCGTGTGTCCTCAGTATTATTAGTATCAGTACAGTGTAGTCCGTTCTGTAATTTTGGATATAATAAAATATTCTTATTAATCTAATAGTTGTAAGAGTGTTCAAAGCTAATTCTAGAAAAAAAAAAGAGGGCGTCTAACGGTTAGACACGATAGAAGTGAAACCTTCCGTAAAACAAACTGAGAGAGAATGAGACGAAAGCAGCATTAGGAGCGGGATAATTATAGGTTCATTATAATATTGCTATAAAGGTCATGTTTTATTTTCTTCATTTTATTATTATTCATCCTCAATGTTTTCAATTTCTACAAATGATACGAGTGGCTTATGATAGCTAAAATATGATACAAATGCTTTGGTTTCGATGTTGTCAACATATCTTTGAAATACCGCGTCAATTGTTGTTTTTGATCGTGTTGTTGATTCAGTGCGATTGTTACACATTTTTAAACTGAATGTTGTATTGAGAAAGTCAATTAAAGGAACCGCTGTGTCCAATGCAAAATTTACGTTAAAATCGCCACTTAAAATCATTGGAACTTTATCGTAATCTTTTCTAAGTATCCGCGATACTTCTGGTGTATACTTTATTAAATTTTCATGAATGAATTCCGTGATGCTATTTATTGATTGATTCGGTGAAATATAAATTGCCACAATCAAAACTGTTTTTCCATTGCTCAATCTGGTTTCGCATGCACATATTTCTCCCACTTTAGAGAGCTGAACAGACAGTGATTCTAGTTGCTGTGCATTCATTCATTGTATATTTTGTGATACATTTTTATTTACTTTTTATACCCTTGCAGAGGGTATTGTAAAATTGGTCAGATGTTCGTAACGCCTAGAAGGAGGCGTTTACGACCTGAGAAGCTGAGTTGATATATCTGTCCGTCCGTCTGTGCGTATGCGTTTTACTCAGCCGTCTTAAGAGCTATCGGGATGAAATCTTTTTTTGGGGTTTTTTATTACCCGGGTACGATAGAGTATGAAAATCCTTAGGATCGGACCACTATATCATATAGGTCTAGAAGAAAACATTTTGCGGACATGGCTATATCAACTCAGCTTCTCATGCTGATCAAGAATTTATATACTTTATGGGGTCGTAAAGTGACCAATTTTACAATACCCTCTGCAAGGGTATAAAAAGTAAATAAAAAGTAAATAAAAATGTATCACAAAAAAATATATAAATATATAAAAAGCATTATGAATAAAAAGCATTATGAAAAACTTCGACCAAGCTGGGAGTCGAACCCCGGCCACCCGCTCGCCAAGCGAGCACACTAACTAAAGAACTCGACGGCAATTTACAAAGTGTCGACGAAGCTCTGACTCTACAATTCCTTCTTTGTACAAAGGATTAAGTTTGTTACCCAGCCGTTTGTTGCGTCCCATTGTACTTAGTAGAAAGCTGAAAAGTCCGAGTTATATTGCCCGTAACGTGTGCTTCAGTTATCCGATCCGATTAAAATTTCAGGATCTAATGTTTTATATAATAAACTATCATAGTAGTAAATTTCATAGCCATACTCCAATTTCTTCAACTATTTTTCATCTACTACTATATGACGTAGTAGTCCGCTCCTGAAAATTTACACCTGAAAATTTTCATTCTTTATCTTACCCGAGTTATCAAATTCTTCCCTTTTGGACCGCTTAGTAAAATACATTTATACGTATACTGTGCATGTCTCTAGTCCGATTTCAATAAAATTTGATTTTCGAAAGCGACCCATTTTCTCCCTCCCCGCAAAATTCGGGATTTGGCCGCCCCTCTGTCAACAAGTTCGGGGACGATCGCTCGATCGACCCAAAAAGGTCGTTTATGACCCGTCATAAAACTCGAGACGCACAAATTTTTGTGTGCGTCCAGTCCAAAAAATGACCGTTTTCTCTGCCCAGCATCTGCAGGTAAAGAGCCACGGGAGTAAACAGAGCCACTACATACCCACCCTTGCTTTATGAGGTCGGAGAAGCTTCCTTCTGCGTGTTATATACATTTTGGCGACATTAATATATTATTTCACTCTACGGGTGCATGGTATAAAAAAAACACCTCTGATGAGAAGAAATTTAATTTTGAAGGCCCTGAAGGCCCTTTAACTCTTAATTCTAATTAAGGCTGTTTCTTTACCGGAATGTCTATTTAGTGGTTCGAGTCAAAAAAATTTCAATCTCTTAACCCGGATCCGTGACGGATGAATCCGAGTTGTACAACCCGTGTAGAATATAGAAGCCCACGTACAAAATTTCAGCTCTGTTCAAATTTTCAGTGAACGAACACGGGTATATCAATTCGTCTCGTCATGCTGAACAAGTTTACATGTGGAGTTTTACTTACAAGTCAATTATAGTCTAGGGGGTTTAAATGAAAATACGACTAAATAGAGATTATAAGATGTCAAATGACAATCGACGTTTGGCTCGGTTCGTCTTTAGCGTCCGACCATGAGCTTTTTTAGCAGCCGTCTATGGTACTCGACTCGACCTTGCATCCGACTATGACGCAGGACCTCAAAACAGGTCCGTGTTGTTCGACGCGCAAAAACCAGCTCTCTTGTCGTCAACTCTTTGATCGTCTATTCCAGGGCCCGGCACAAGGAGAGCACTTAAAAAAATGTAGCTGCATTTGCTTGTGTGCGTATGTTGCTTTGCAAAATGAAAATTGACAAAATTTTGTCTTTAATCAAGAAACGATTTTTTTTGACGCAATGAAAAGATGGGGAAAACAAAGCAGCTATCAATTTTTTCATGTGTGTTCTCTCAACAAAGCGACATAGATCTGCTTGCGTCGAATTGCTGAAGAAAACAACATCCACCCTTGCTCTTGATTTCATTGTGTTAGGACTTCGACAGATGTTCGGTTACACGCATTAGAGGTGCCGAACGTATCCGTCCCCCGGGGGATATGAGTGCCGGGAGCTGGTGCATTCTCACACGCTCACGTTCTCTCTTTGATCGTCGTCTCGTCTCTCGTCTTCGCGTATAGTGGGATTGATGCACATCGCAAATGCACATAATAATTCCTTGATTATTATTCCTATGCCCTTTTCTAAGGGTATATTAAAACGCCAGTCTTGGACAACGACTGAAATTTTGTGTTGGAAACTTAAAATAAGAAAGTCTTTCCTCACCAGTATCACTATAATGACCGATCGCTTCTATAACGGCTAGTGGTCTGAACAGATATTCCCAATAACTCCACCTAACCCTTTAGAAAAGCTTAGACGCCAAGATAAGCAAAGTCTCACTGCAAGTACTTTGTGTTTTACAACATGCATTAAGCTAGTTTAGATGAATTCATCAAAAACAGATGCATCTAAATTTTAGTCCTGTTCTGTTGCCATTTCACTGCTAAGTTCGGCAAGAACTTAGGAGGTCGATATAGGCAACATTTTTATGCGATTTCGAAGTAAATGTTATAGAAAGAAAATACCAACCGTTTTTAAATGTGTGTAATTTACAACAAATTTATATTTATTCGCACTTTTGTGGATTTGCTTTAACAGAAGAACAAATGTGAATAAGTACTCGATGATCCCCCACAGAACTAACGAGCATTATAACACCGATTTGTATGTGTATGTGTAAGTGTAGGCGTATTGCATGTGTACTGTATGTCTAATGCTTATGAAAAGTCTACTTCCAATTTAGTTTTCGAAAATAAATGAAGCACCTGTAAATGATCTATCAATGCTCAATACATTTCGAATAGACAATTTCTTACCTTTGTTCACTTCGAACAATTTGTGGGTGGTCCTCAACCCATTCGATTGGGATCCCGCAGGGATCAAGTCATCCAGCTTCAAGTTTTCGATATCTTCATCGGCATCCACTTCGTTGTCCATTTCATCATCATCGTCACCTTCCTTATCTCTAGTAGAATTACTCTTCTTAAGCTTCACCCACAAGACTCTAGCAGTATAGATGGCAACAGCAGCAGCAGTCAGCCAGGCACTTGATTGGATACCCATTGCTCCAGACTTTTTTGTAGTCGTTGCGGCGGCAGCGGCAGCGGCAGCGGCGGTTGTTGTTGCTGCTTCTGAGCCGCTTGGTGGTGGAGGTGGTGGTGTTGTTGTTGCTGTTTGACCATTGGCTACCATTGCTAAATAGAATAAAGTTATTGTTAATACCCTTTTCCCTGTTTAGTCCTTAGTGATCGCTGCAAAACTTACTGAATATATATGTAGATACTTATTTAAATTGTTATCTGATTTTTATACTGTTGCTTGCTGTTTGAGCAATGAGGATTGAATGAATAATTTGGCTGGGAAAGCGACATACGTTTAGTTTTGAAATATTCTGGCTTGCTGAGTGAACTACAAAACATTGCTTTCTACTAAGTACAATGGGACGCATAGACCAAATGCAAGGAAAAATTATTTAGTAATATTATGGTGAATGTCATTTGTTCAAATTTGTTTTTACCTTCTTTCCAAACAAATGGAATTACATATTTTTTGTACGATTGAATGCCATAATAAAAAATGCTTCTTTCTTTACGGAATTTATAGCCCTAAACTAAACACAAAATAATTTTTCTATGCGTCCCATTGTACTTAGTAGAAAGCAGAAAAGTCCCAATTATATTGCCCGTAACGTGTGCTCCGATCCGATTAATATTTCCGTAATTTTCATGGTCATTGCCGCGTGTGTCCTCAGTATTATTAGTATCAGTACAGTGTAGTCCGTTCTGTAATTTTGGATCTAATAAAATATTCTTATTAATCTTTTGATTTTCGAAAGCGACTCATTTTCTCCCTCCCCGCGAAGTTCGTTTTCCTCTTTCTCCCTCCCCGCAAAATTCGGGATTTGGCCGCCCCTCTGTCTACAAGTTCGGGGACGATCGCTCGATCGACCCAAAAAGGTCGTTTATGACCCGTCATAAAACTCGAGACGCACAAATTTTTGTGTGCGTCCAGTCCAAAAAATGACCGTTTTCTCTGCCCAGCATCTGCAGGTAAAGAGCCACGGGAGTAAACAGAGCCACTACATACACACCCTTGCTTTATGAGGTCGGAGAAGCTTCCTTCTGCGTGTTATATACATTTTGGCGACATTAATATATTATTTCACTCTACGGGTGGATGGTATAAAAAAAACACCTCTGATGAGAAGAAATTTAATTTTGAAGGCCCTGATGAGTACAATTATAACTCCTTCAGTTATGGTACATGCGAGCTTCAATATTTAACTCTTAATTCTAATTAAGGCTGTTTCTTTACCGGAATGTCTATTTAGTGGTTCGATTAAAAAAAATGTCAATCTCTTAACCCGGATCCGTGACGGATGAATCCGAGTTGTACAACCCGTGTAGAATATAGAAGCCCACGTACAAAATTTCAGCTCTGTTCAAATTTTCAGTGAACGAACACGGGTATATCAATTCGTCTCGTCATGCTGAACAAGTTTACACGTGGAGTTTTACTTACAAGTCAATTATAGTCTAGGGGGTTTAAATGAAAATACGACTAAATAGAGATTATAAGATGTCAAATGACAATCGACGTTTGGCTCGGTTCGTCTTTAGCGTCCGACCATGAGCTTTTTTAGCAGCCGTCTATGGTACTCGACTCGACCTTGCATCCGACTATGACGCAGGACCTCAAAACAGGTCCGTGTTGTTCGACGCGCAAAAACCAGCTCTCTTGTCGTCAACTCTTTGATCGTCTATTCCAGAGCCCGGCACAAGGAGAGCACTTAAAAAAATGTAGCTGCATTTGCTTGTGTGCGTATGTTGCTTTGCAAAATGAAAATTGACAAAATTTTGTCTTTAATCAAGAAACGATTTTTTTTGACGCAATGAAAAGATGGGGAAAACAAAGCAGCTATCAATTTTTTCATGTGTGTTCTCTCAACAAAGCGACATAGATCTGCTTGCGTCGAATTGCTGAAGAAAACAACATCCACCCTTGCTCTTGATTTCATTGTGTTAGGACTTAGACAGCTGTTCGGTTACACGCATTAGAGGTGCCGAACGTATCCGTCCCCCGGGGGATATGAGTGCCGGGAGCTGGTGCATTCTCACACGCTCACGTTCTCTCTTTGATCGTCGTCTCGTCTCTCGTCTTCGTGTATAGTGGGATTGATGCACATCGCAAATGCACATAATAATTCCTTGATTATTATTCCTATGCCCTTTTCTAAGGGTATATTAAAACGCCAGTCTTGGACAACGACTGAAATTTTGTGTTGGAAACTTAAAATAAGAAAGTCTTTCCTCACCAGTATCACTATAATGACCGATCGCTTCTATAACGGCTAGTGGTCTGAACAGATATTCCCAATAACTCCACCTAACCCTTTAGAAAAGCTTAGACGCCAAGATAAGCAAAGTCTCACTGCAAGTACTTTGTGTTTTACAACATGCATTAAGCTAGTTTAGATGAATTCATCAAAAACAGATGCATCTAAATTTTAGTCCTGTTCTGTTGCCATTTCACTGCTAAGTTCGGCAAGAACTTAGGAGGTCGATATAGGCAACATTTTTATGCGATTTCGAAGTAAATGTTATAGAAAGAAAATACCAACCGTTTTTAAATGTGTGTAATTTACAACAAGTTTGTATTTATTCGAACTTTTGTGGATTTGCTTTAACAGAATAGCAAATGTGAATAAGTACTCGATGATCCCCCACTGAACTAACGAGCATTATAACACCGCTTGTCCAAACCTTCAAAGAGAACAGTCGTGTCGCGCTTGATTGAAGTTATATATTTTGTAATCTCAGCTTAATGCGTGTATTCGCTTTTGTGCTAAACATAGCAACATTTTTGTAGAAAAATAATGCCAAACGTCTTTAAGTGTGTAATTTACAACAAATTTGTATTTATTCGAAATTTTATGGATTTGCTTTAACAGAACAACAAATGTAAATAAGTACTCGATGATCCCCCACAGAACTAACGAGCATTATAACACCGATTGACCAACAAGGCAAGAATAATTTGTATGTGTATGAGTAAGTGTAGGCGTATTGCATGTGTACTGTAATCTAATGCTTATGAAAAGTCTACTTCAAATTTAGGTTTCCAAAATAAATGAAGCACCTGTAAATGATCGATCAATGCTCAATACATTTCGAATAGACAATTTCTTACCTTTGTTCACTTCGAACAATTTGTGGGTGGTCCTCAACCCATTCGATTGGGATCCCGCAGGGATCAAGTCATCCTGCTTCCAGTTTTCGATATCTTCATCGGCATCCACTTCGTTGTCCATTTCATCCTCATCGTCACCTTCCTTATCACTAGTAGAATTACTCTTCTTAAGCTTCACCCACAAGACTCTAGCAGTATAGATGGCAACAGCAGCAGCAGTCAGCCAGGCACTTGATTGGATACCCATTGCTCCAGACTTTTTTGTAGTCGTTGAGGCGGCAGCGGCAGCGGCAGCGGCGGTTGTTGTTGCTGCTTCTGAGCCGCTTGGTGGTGGAGGTGGTGGTGTTGTTGTTGCTGTTTGACCATTGGCTACCATTGCTAAATAGAATAAAGTTATTGTTAATACCCTTTTCCCTGTTTAGTCCTTAGTGATCGCTGCAAAACTTACTGAATATATATGTAGATACTTATTTAAATTGTTATCTGATTTTTATACTGTTGTTTGCTGTTTGAGCAATGAGGATTGAATGAATAATTTGGCTGGGAAAGCGACATACGTTTAGTTTTGAAATATTCTGGCTTGCTGAGTGAACTACAAAACATTGCTTTCTACTAAGTACAATGGGACGCATAGACCAAATGCAAGGAAAAATTATTTAGTAATATTATGGTGAATGTCATTTGTTCAAATTTGTTTTTACCTTCTTTCCAAACAAATGGAATTACATATTTTTTGTACGATTGAATGCCATAATAAAAAATGCTTCTTTCTTTACGGAATTTATAGCCCTAAACTAAACACAAAATAATTTTTCTATGCGTCCCATTGTACTTAGTAGAAAGCAGAAAAGTCCCAATTATATTGCCCGTAACGTGTGCTCCGATCCGATTAATATTTCCGTAATTTTCATGGTCATTGCCGCGTGTGTCCTCAGTATTATTAGTATCAGTACAGTGTAGTCCGTTCTGTAATTTTGGATCAAATAAAATATTCTTATTAATCTAATAGTTGTAAGAGTGTTCAAAGCTAATTTTAGAAAAAAAAAAAGAGGGCGTCTAACGGTTAGACACGATAGAAGTGAAACCTTCCGTAAAACAAACTGAGAGAGAATGAGACAAAAGCAGCATTAGGAGCGGGATAATTATAGGTTCATTATAATATTGCTATAAAGGTCATGTTTTATTTTCTTCATTTTATTATTATTCATCCTCAATGTTTTCAATTTCTACAAATGATACGAGTGGCTTATGATAGCTAAAATATGATACAAATGCTTTGGTTTCGATGTTGTCAACATATCTTTGAAATACCGCGTCAATTGTTGTTTTTGATCGTGTTGTTGATTCAGTGCGATTTGTTACACATTTTTAAACTGAATGTTGTATTGAGAAAGTCAATTAAAGGAACCGCTGTGTCCAATGCAAAATTTACGTTAAAATCGCCACTTAAAATCATTGGAACTTTATCGTAATCTTTTTTAAGTATCCGCGATACTTCTGGTGTATACTTTATTAAATTTTCATGAATGAATTCCGTGATGCTATTTATTGATTGATTCGGTGAAATATAAATTGCCACAATCAAAACTGTTTTTCCATTGCTCAATCTGGTTTCGCATGCACATATTTCTCCCACTTTAGAGAGCTGAACAGACAGTGATTCTAGTTGCTGTGCATTCATTCATTGTATATTTTGTGATACATTTTTATTTACTTTTTATACCCTTGCAGAGGGTATTGTAAAATTGGTCAGATGTTCGTAACGCATAGAAGGAGGCGTTTACGACCTGAGAAGCTGAGTTGATATAGCCATGTCCATCTGTCCGTCCGTCTGTGCGTATGCGTTTTACTCAGCCGTCTTAAGAGCTATCGGGATGAAATCTTTTTTTGGGGTTTTTTATTACCCGGGTAAGATAGAGTATGAAAATCCTTAGGATCGGACCACTATATCATATAGGTCTAGAAGAAAACATTTTGCGGACATGGCTATATCAACTCAGCTTCTCATGCTGATCAAGAATTTATATACTTTATGGGGTCGTAAAGTGACCAATTTTACAATACCCTCTGCAAGGGTATAAAAAGTAAATAAAAAGTAAATAAAAATGTATCACAAAAAAATATATAAATATATAAAAAGCATTATGAATAAAAAGCATTATGAAAAACTTCGACCAAGCTGGGAGTCGAACCCCGGCCACCCGCTCGCCAAGCGAGCACACTAACTAAAGAACTCGACGGCAATTTACAAAGTGTCGACGAAGCTCTGACTCTACAATTCCTTCTTTGTACAAAGGATTAAGTTTGTTACCCAGCCGTTTGTTGCGTCCCATTGTACTTAGTAGAAAGCTGAAAAGTCCGAGTTATATTGCCCGTAACATGTGCTTTAGTTATCCGATCCGATTAAAATTTCAGGATTTAATGTTTTATATAATAAACTATCATAGTAGTAAATTTCATAGCCATACTCCAATTTCTTCAACTATTTTTCATCTACTACTATATGACGTAGTAGTCCGCTCCTGAAAATTTACACCTGAAAATTTTCATTCTTTATCTTACCCGAGTTATCAAATTCTTCCCTTTTGGACCGCTTAGTAAAATACATTTATACGTATACTGTGCATGTCTCTAGTCCGATTTCAATAAAATTTGATTTTCGAAAGCGACCCATTTTCTCCCTCCCCGCAAAATTCGGGATTTGGCCGCCCCTCTGTCTACAAGTTCGGGGACGATCGCTCGATCGACCCAAAAAGGTCGTTTATGACCCGTCATAAAACTCGAGACGCACAAAATTTTGTGTGCGTCCAGTCCAAAAAATGACCGTTTTCTCTGCGCAGCATCTGCAGGTAAAGAGCCACGGGAGTAAACAGAGCCACTACATACCCACCCTTGCTTTATGAGGTCGGAGAAGCTTCCTTCTGCGTGTTATATACATTTTGGCGACATTAATATATTATTTCACTCTACGGGTGCATGGTATAAAAAAAACACCTCTGATGAGAAGAAATTTAATTTTGAAGGCCCTGAAGGCCCTTTAACTCTTAATTCTAATTAAGGCTGTTTCTTTACCGGAATGTCTATTTAGTGGTTCGAGTCAAAAAAATTTCAATCTCTTAACCCGGATCCGTGACGGATGAATCCGAGTTGTACAACCCGTGTAGAATATAGAAGCCCACGTACAAAATTTCAGCTCTGTTCAAATTTTCAGTGAACGAACACGGGTATATCAATTCGTCTCGTCATGCTGAACAAGTTTACATGTGGAGTTTTACTTACAAGTCAATTATAGTCTAGGGGGTTTAAATGAAAATACGACTAAATAGAGATTATAAGATGTCAAATGACAATCGACGTTTGGCTCGGTTCGTCTTTAGCGTCCGACCATGAGCTTTTTTAGCAGCCGTCTATGGTACTCGACTCGACCTTGCATCCGACTATGACGCAGGACCTCAAAACAGGTCCGTGTTGTTCGACGCGCAAAAACCAGCTCTCTTGTCGTCAACTCTTTGATCGTCTATTCCAGGGCCCGGCACAAGGAGAGCACTTAAAAAAATGTAGCTGCATTTGCTTGTGTGCGTATGTTGCTTTGCAAAATGAAAATTGACAAAATTTTGTCTTTAATCAAGAAACGATTTTTTTTGACGCAATGAAAAGATGGGGAAAACAAAGCAGCTATCAATTTTTTCATGTGTGTTCTCTCAACAAAGCGACATAGATCTGCTTGCGTCGAATTGCTGAAGAAAACAACATCCACCCTTGCTCTTGATTTCATTGTGTTAGGACTTCGACAGATGTTCGGTTACACGCATTAGAGGTGCCGAACGTATCCGTCCCCCGGGGGATATGAGTGCCGGGAGCTGGTGCATTCTCACACGCTCACGTTCTCTCTTTGATCGTCGTCTCGTCTCTCGTCTTCGCGTATAGTGGGATTGATGCACATCGCAAATGCACATAATAATTCCTTGATTATTATTCCTATGCCCTTTTCTAAGGGTATATTAAAACGCCAGTCTTGGACAACGACTGAAATTTTGTGCTGGAAACTTAAAATAAGAAAGTCTTTCCTCACCAGTATCACTATAATGACCGATCGCTTCTATAACGGCTAGTGGTCTGAACAGATATTCCCAATAACTTCACCTAACCCTTTAGAAAAGCTTAGACGCCAAGATAAGCAAAGTCTCACTGCAAGTACTTTGTGTTTTACAACATGCATTAAGCTAGTTTAGATGAATTCATCAAAAACAGATGCATCTAAATTTTAGTCCTGTGCTGTTGCCATTTCACTGCTAAGTTCGGCAAGAACTTAGGAGGTCGATATAGGCAACATTTTTATGCGATTTCGAAGTAAATGTTATAGAAAGAAAATACCAAACGTTTTTAAATGTGTGTAATTTACAACAACTTTGTATTTATTCGAACTTTTGTGGATTTGCTTTAACAGAATAGCAAATGTGAATACGTACTCGATAATCCCCACAGAACTAACGAGCATTATAACACCGCTTGTCCAAACCTTCAAAGAGAACAGTCGTGTCGCGCTTGATTGAAGTTATATATTTTGTAATCTCAGCTTAATGCGTGTATTCGCTTTTGTGCTAAACATAGCAACATTTTTGTAGAAAAAAAAATGCCAAACGTTTTTAAGTGTGTAATTTACAACAAATTTATATTTATTCGAACTTTTGTGGATTTGCTTTAACAGAAGAACAAATGTGAATAAGTACTCGATGATCCCCCACAGAACTAACGAGCATTATAACACCGATTTGTATGTGTATGTGTAAGTGTAGGCGTATTGCATGTGTACTGTATGTCTAATGCTTATGAAAAGTCTACTTCAAATTTAGGTTTCCAAAATAAATGAAGCACCTGTAAATGATCTATCAATGCTCAATACATTTCGAATAGACAATTTCTTACCTTTGTTCACTTCGAACAATTTGTGGGTGGTCATCAACCCATTCGATTGGGATCCCGCAGGGATCAAGTCATCCAGCTTCAAGTTTTCGATATCTTCATCGGCATCCACTTCGTTGTCCATTTCGTCCTCATCGTCACCTTCCTTATCTCTAGTAGAATTACTCTTCTTAAGCTTCACCCACAAGACTCTAGCAGTATAGATGGCAACAGCAGCAGCAGTCAGCCAGGCACTTGATTGGATACCCATTGCTCCAGACTTTTTTGTAGTCGTTGCGGCGGCAGCGGCAGCGGCGGTTGTTGTTGCTGCTTCTGAGTCGCTTGGTGGTGATGCTTGTGCTGAAGATATTCCACTCATTGCTAAATAGAATAAAGTTATTGTTAATACCCTTTTCCCTGTTTAGTCCTTAGTGATCGCTGCAAAACTTACTGAATATATATGTAGATACTTATTTAAATTGTTATCTGATTTTTATACTGTTGTTTGCTGTTTGAGCAATGAGGATTGAATGAATAATTTGGCTGGGAAAGCGACATACGTTTAGTTTTGAAATATTCTGGCTTGCTGAGTGAACTACAAAACATTGCTTTCTACTAAGTACAATGGGACGCATAGACCAAATGCAAGGAAAAATTATTTAGTAATATTATGGTGAATGTCATTTGTTCAAATTTGTTTTTACCTTCTTTCCAAACAAATGGAATTACATATTTTTTGTACGATTGAATGCCATAATAAAAAATGCTTCTTTCTTTACGGAATTTATAGCCCTAAACTAAACACAAAATAATTTTTCTATGCGTCCCATTGTACTTAGTAGAAAGCAGAAAAGTCCCAATAATATTGCCCGTAACGTGTGCTCCGATCCGATTAATATTTCTGTAATTTTCATGGTCATTGTCGCGTGTGTCCTCAGTATTATTAGTATCAGTACAGTGTAGTCCGTTCTGTAATTTTGGATATAATAAAATATTCTTATTAATCTAATAGTTGTAAGAGTGTGCAAAGCTAATTCTAGAAAAAAAAACAATTTTTTAAGGTTTTATTTTAGATTGTCCTTATGGACCTCCCTCCCCTTTATGATAACATTAGTTCGAAGCTCTGACTCTACAATTCCTTCTTTGTACAAAGGATTAAGTTTGTTACCCAGCCGTTTGTTGCGTCCCATTGTACTTAGTAGAAAGCTGAAAAGTCCGAGTTATATTGCCCGTAACGTGTGCTTTAGTTATCCGATCCGATTAAAATTTCAGGATCTAATGTTTTATATAATAAACTATCATAGTAGTAAATTTCATAGCCATACTCCAATTTCTTCAACTATTTTTCATCTACTACTATATGACGTAGTAGTCCGCTCCTGAAAATTTTCATTCTTTATCTTACCCGAGTTATCAAATTCTTCCCTTTTGGACCGCTTAGTAAAATAACAATCGTGGTCCCACAGAAATAATCGAAACCCCAATTGTTGAAAAAATTGAGTCCCAAATTATTAACAAAATTGATACTCCAATATTTACAGCTGAGAAAAACCCCTCGCTATATCCCAATGTATCCGCCAGGCAGGCTATTTTTTTTAGGATGGGCGAGTCATATATCCAACGTCAATACCCAAAACCTTATACATTTTTCGCCCCCTAAAATCAAACTTTAAGGTAAACATCCTTTTTTTTTTATAAACAATTGGACACTTGCAATATTAATTGTCCCCCTAAAAGTCAAAAGCGTGAGAACGCTAATTCAGCATTAAAATTCGGTGCAATCAAATTGCACCAATATCGATCACGCCACTAAAGGGCTCGCAAGTTTAGCCTATAAAAATCATAGAAGCAAACATCGGCTATGCCGAAGTTTATATACCCTTGCAGTCCTTGGTAATAATAATTTTACATGTTCAAAATTTGTTTTCTGCAACTCAATTCATCAATATACAATCAAAACAATTTTACTCTCTATTTTACAATTTGTTCTTCTTCTTCCCTTATTCCCAAAGCAAAGCAACGCACGCATACACATACAGTTCATGTAGCGTTGCGTCTGTGTGTGTTATATTTATCCGATCACATTCATATTTTGGGATCTGGGGTTTTATATCCAATATTAGCACATATGTAAATTTCATAGCATACTCTCATTTTTATGAAAATGTTTCTTCTAGTTCTTCTAGAGCTACATGATATAGTGGTCCGATCCTTATGGTTTTCATACTTTATTTTTCCCGGGTAATAAAAAACCCCGAAAAAAAATTTCAGCCCGATAGCTCTTAAGACGGCTGAGTAAAACGCATACGCACAGACGGACGGACGGACGGACAGACGGACATGGCTATATCGAGTCAGCTTCTCATGCTGATCAAGAATATATATACTTTATGGGGTCGGAAACGTCTCCCTCTGTGCGTTACAAACATCTGACCAATTTTATAATACCCTCTGTAAGGGTATACATATTACTCTAAGACATCTTTGTACTTTAGTTTTAAGTATTCATGCATTAAATAAAATCCCGTCTTTTAACTCAACAAAAACAATATCTTTTTTTCGAGTCTGGAGAGACCAGATATATAATTGGCGCAGTCGGTAGGATCGGTAAAAGTGAACTTGTTATTCTATCCGTGTGACACATAGAATTATCCGTGCGTTACATAGAATTAGTGAATAATCACTATAAAACTCCGATCCGACATCAAGAACTTACGGGAACGCTCAAAAGTCTACAACAGTGAAAAATATTTACGCCAACTGTGCGCGGAAATATCAACTGTGGGTTGCAACCAAAAAATTCCAATTGTGGAACAAAAACGCCAACTGTGCGCGGAAATGTGAACTGTGTGTTACAACCATAAACTATAATTGTGGAACAAAACGGCAACTTGTGTGCGAATAAAATAAAACACCACCAAAAAACAAAATGGCCGTAGAACTCACCGAAGCCCACCTCAATCAAGCACTGTCTTCGTTAGGACTGGTGGCAAACTATGATGGAACACCAGAGAATCTGACATCATTCATAAGGAGGATAGTTTTCATCATGCACCTATATCCAACCCATGGCAACATAACATAACGTTCAGCGCAATCGAGATGCAGCTCACTGGAGAGGCACAACGACTCTCGCAAATTGGACAAGCCAACACCTGGCCGGAACTAAGATCATTCCTCATCAATGAATTGAAAACGCAGACCCCATGTGACGAACTTCTTCGACGCCTCTACAACACCAACTATACAGGAAACCTTCGTAGGTTTGTAACGGAATTAGAAGATAAATCCTATATTATCACAAACAAGCTTAGTCTTGAAAACGATGCAAATAACACTACTCTTTATACAAATGCTTTAAATAACACTATAAAAGATGTAATAAACAAAAAATTACCCGATAGATTATTTATGACGTTAGCTAGATATGATATAACCAAAGTTAGCAAGCTGAAACAAGTAGCTCAAAGAGAAGGGTTATACGAGGATAGTATAACAGAAATCAGAGAATCAAATCAAAGCCAAAGTCAAGACCAAAAAAGTGGAAAATCTTTTCTACCCAATAGTACAACTCCGTCTCAAACAAAACCATCCGATATAACACAAAAACTTTTCCAAGATGTTCAACAAAAATTAAATAGTGACAGGGCTCAAAATCCAATGAGTTATCAACAGGAAAATAATTATCCAAAAAATAACGTAGCAAACCAGCCTACAAAAAGACAAAGAGAAAGTAATAGTGGAATTAGCAAAATGGACAAATCAGCGATTGAAAATGAAATAATAGAAAGCAATGAGTATAGATTCGACCATTTAAACAACGAAGAAACACAAAAACTTAAAGAAAGTCTTGTACGAATTCAGTGACATTCAGTACCGCGAAGGTGAAAATTTGACTTTCACGAGTACAATAAAGCACTCTATTCATACAAAACATGAGGACCCAATTTATAAACGTCCATACAAATTTGATATAGAAATCAACAAAGAAATAAATGAAATGATCGAACAGGGTATCATTCGAAAGTCGAACTCACCCTACTGTTCACCAATTTGGATCGTTCCAAAAAAACGAGATGCTTCCAACAAACAAAAATTCAGATTAGTCATTGACTACCGAAATTTAAATGAAGTCACAATAGATGACAAATTCCCAATTACAGTCATGGATGAAATTCTCGACAAACTGGGAAAATGCCTATACTTTACCACCATTGATTTATCTAAGGGACTTCATCAAATTCAAATGGATCCTGTATCTATTGCAAAAACAGCTTTCTCAACTAAACATGGCCATTACGAATACACACGTATGCCAATTGGTCTTAAAAATGCCCCGGTAACATTCCAAAGATGCATGAATAATCTTTTGGAAGACCTTATTTATAAGGATTCTTGTTTATCTGGACGACTTTATAGTGTACTCCACTTCATTGGAGGAAAACATACAATCACTCAGAAAGGTATTTAACAAACTCAGAGAAGCTAATCTTAAACTCCAACTCGACAAATGCGAATTTATGAAAAAAGTAACAGAATTTCTTGGTCATATAATAACAACAGAAGGTATAAAACCTAACCCAAATAAAATCAAAGCAATTCAAAATTTTCCGATCCCTTAAACTCCAAAAGAAATAAAATCATTCTGAGGATTATGCGGATTCTTCCGGAAATTCATACCAAACTTTGCACATATTGCAAAACCTTTAACTCTTGAATTAAAGAAAGGAGCTAAAATTAACGTAAATGACCCACGTTATATTTCATCCTTTGAAAAATTAAAATATCTTCTTATGAACGACCCTATACTTGCATATCCCGATTTCAAAAAACCATTTCTTCTAACCACAGATGCTAGCAATATAGCTTTAGGTGCGTTCATCTTACAGGACCATTGACCTATTTCTTACGCAAGCAGAACGTTGAACGAACATGAGATCAATTATTCAGCTATAGAAAAAGAATTAATAGCAATAGTTTGGGCAACAAAGTTTTTTAGATCATACCTTTTCGGTAGAAAGTTCGAAATTCTAAGCGACCATAAGCCTTTAGTATGGCTCAGCAATATAAAAGAACCAAATATGAAACTTCAACGATGGAGAACAAAACTAAATGAGTTTGATTACAAAATTAAATATTTACCCGGCAAAGAAAATCACGTAGCAGATGCCCTTTCCATAATTAAAACAGATGAAAACTTTTTAGGATCAACAGACAGCACCGCAGCTACAATGCATAGTGCGCATGAAGATAATAGAAACTACATTCTAATAGTAGAAAAACCCTTAATTATTTCAACAGGCAAATAGAATTCATTAGAGGTTCAGAAGACAAAGCAGAAACAAGAACTTATTTTTATAAATCAAACATATGCAATATCGCAAAGACAGAAAATAGAAATTCAAAACTAACTTTTGAAATAACACCAGAAACTTTTAATATCATTTTAATATTTACATGATCGACAATTTACAATTCCTTTCATGCATTGACATTTACTCCAAATTTGCAACACTTGTAGAAGTAAAATCTAGAGATTGGTTAGAAGCCAAGAGAGCAATTATGAAAGTATTCAGCATTTCTGTGTATAGCACTAAAAAATTGGCCACAAGAAGAAAATGTAAGGTTAGAAATTACAACAAGTAAAAACGGCATTTCAGACTTAGAAAGATTTCATAAAACAGTAAATGAAAAACTCAGAAATATAAATAGTGAAAATGACATCGAAGATATATTAATCAAATTTGAAAAAATACATATTTTTTGTACGATTGAATGCCATAATAAAAATGCTTCTTTCTTTACGGAATTTATAGCCCTAAACTAAACACAAAATAATTTTTCTATGCGTCCCATTGTACTTAGTAGAAAGCAGAAAAGTCCCAATTATATTGCCCGTAACGTGTGCTCCGATCCGATTAATATTTCCGTAATTTTCATGGTCATTGTCGCGTGTGTCCTCAGTATTATTAGTATCAGTACAGTGTAGTCCGTTCTATAATTTTGGATCTAATAAAATATTCTTATTAATCTTTTGATTTTCGAAAGCGACCCATTTTCTCCCTCCCCGCGAAGTTCGTTTTCCTCTTTCTCCCTCCCCGCAAAATTCGGGATTTAGCCGCCCCTCTGTCAACAAGTTCGGGGACGATCGCTCGATCGACCCAAAAAGGTCGTTTATGACCCGTCATAAAACTCGAGACGCACAAAATTTTGTGTGCGTCCAGTCCAAAAAATGACCGTTTTCTCTGCCCAGCATCTGCAGGTAAAGAGCCACGGGAGTAAACAGAGCCACTACATACCCACCCTTGCTTTATGAGGTCGGAGAAGCTTCCTTCTGCGTGTTATATACATTTTGGCGACATTAATATATTATTTCACTCTACGGGTGCATGGTATAAAAAAACCAGCTCTGATGAGAAGAAATTTAATTTTGAAGGCCCTGAAGGCCCTTTAACTCTTAATTCTAATTAAGGCTGTTTCTTTACCGGAATGTCTATTTAGTGGTTCGATTAAAAAAAATGTCAATCTCTTAACCCGGATCCGTGACGGATGAATCCGAGTTGTACAACCCGTGTAGAATATAGAAGCCCACGTACAAAATTTCAGCTCTGTTCAAATTTTCAGTGAACGAACACGGGTATATCAATTCGTCTCGTCATGCTGAACAAGTTTACATGTGGAGTTTTACTTACAAGTCAATTATAGTCTAGGGGGTTTAAATGAAAATACGACTAAATAGAGATTATAAGATGTCAAATGACAATCGACGTTTGGCTCGGTTCGTCTTTAGCGTCCGACCATGAGCTTTTTTAGCAGCCGTCTATGGTACTCGACTCGACCTTGCATCCGACTATGACGCAGGACCTCAAAACAGGTCCGTGTTGTTCGACGCGCAAAAACCAGCTCTCTTGTCGTCAACTCTTTGATCGTCTATTCCAGGGCCCGGCACAAGGAGAGCACTTAAAAAAATGTATGTAGCTTTGCAAAATGAAAATTGACAAAATTTTGTCTTTAATCAAGAAACGATTTTTTTTTGACGCAATGAAAAGATGGGGAAAACAAAGCAGCTATCAATTTTTTCATGTGTGTTCTCTCAACAAAGCGACATAGATCTGCTTGCGTCGAATTGCTGAAGAAAACAACATCCACCCTTGCTCTTGATTTCATTGTGTTAGGACTTCGACAGCTGTTCGGTTACACGCATTAGAGGTGCCGAACGTATCCGTCCCCCGGGGGATATGAGTGCCGGGAGCTGGTGCATTCTCACACGCTCACGTTCTCTCTTTGATCGTCGTCTCGTCTCTCGTCTTCGCGAATTGATCAAAAACAGATGCATCTAAATTTTAGTCCTGTTCTGTTGCCATTTCACTGCTAAGTTCGGCAAGAACTTAGGAGGTCGATATAGGCAACATTTTTATGCGATTTCGAAGTAAATGTTATAGAAAGAAAATACCAACCGTTTTTAAATGTGTGTAATTTACAACAAGTTTGTATTTATTCGAACTTTTGTGGATTTGCTTTAACAGAATAGCAAATGTGAATACGTACTCGATAATCCCCACAGAACTAACGAGCATTATAACACCGCTTGTCCAAACCTTCAAAGAGAACAGTCGTGTCGCGCTTGATTGAAGTTATATATTTTGTAATCTCAGCTTAATGCGTGTATTCGCTTTTGTGCTAAACATAGCAACATTTTTGTAGAAAAATAATGTCAAACGTCTTTAAGTGTGTAATTTACAACAAATTTGTATTTATTCGAAATTTTATGGATTTGCTTTAACAGAACAACAAATGTAAATAAGTACTCGATGATCCCCCACAGAACTAACGAGCATTATAACACCGCTTGACCAACAAGGCAAGAATAATTTGTATGTGTATGAGTAAGTGTAGGCGTATTGCATGTGTACTGTAATCTAATGCTTATGAAAAGTCTACATCAAATTTAGGTTTCCAAAATAAATGAAGCACCTGTAAATGATCGATCAATGCTCAATACATTTCGAATAGACAATTTCTTACCTTTGTTCACTTCGAACAATTTGTGGGTGGTCATCAACCCATTCGATTGGGATCCCGCAGGGATCAAGTCATCCTGCTTCCAGTTTTCGATATCTTCATCGGCATCCACTTCGTTGTCCATTTCATCCTCATCGTCACCTTCCTTATCACTAGTAGAATTACTCTTCTTAAGCTTCACCCACAAGACTCTAGCAGTATAGATGGCAACAGCAGCAGCAGTCAGCCAGGCACTTGATTGGATACCCATTGCTCCAGACTTTTTTGTAGTCGTTGCGGCGGCAGCGGCAGCGGCAGCGGCGGTTGTTGTTGCTGCTTCTGAGCCGCTTGATGGTGGAGGTGGTGGTGTTGTTGTTGCTGTTTGACCATTGGCTACCATTGCTAAATAGAATAAAGTTATTGTTAATACCCTTTTCCCTGTTTAGTCCTTAGTGATCGCTGCAAAACTTACTGAATATATATGTAGATACTTATTTAAATTGTTATCTGATTTTTATACTGTTGTTTGCTGTTTGAGCAATGAGGATTGAATGAATAATTTGGCTGGGAAAGCGACATACGTTTAGTTTTGAAATATTCTGGCTTGCTGAGTGAACTACAAAACATTGCTTTCTACTAAGTACAATGGGACGCATAGACCAAATGCAAGGAAAAATTATTTAGTAATATTATGGTGAATGTCATTTGTTCAAATTTGTTTTTACCTTCTTTCCAAACAAATGGAATTACATATTTTTTGTACGATTGAATGCCATAATAAAAAATGCTTCTTTCTTTACGGAATTTATAGCCCTAAACTAAACACAAAATAATTTTTCTATGCGTCCCATTGTACTTAGTAGAAAGCAGAAAAGTCCCAATTATATTGCCCGTAACGTGTGCTCCGATCCGATTAATATTTCCGTAATTTGCATGGTCATTGTCGCGTGTGTCCTCAGTATTATTAGTATCAGTACAGTGTAGTCCGTTCTGTAATTTTGGATATAATAAAATATTCTTATTAATCTAATAGTTGTAAGAGTGTGCAAAGCTAATTCTAGAAAAAAACAATTTTTTAAGGTTTTATTTTAGATTGTCCTTATGGACCTCCCTCCCCTTTATGATAACATTAGTTCGAAGCTCTGACTCTACAATTCCTTCTTTGTACAAAGGATTAAGTTTGTTACCCAGCCGTTTGTTGCGTCCCATTGTACTTAGTAGAAAGCTGAAAAGTCCGAGTTATATTGCCCGTAACGTGTGCTTTAGTTATCCGATCCGATTAAAATTTCAGGATCTAATGTTTTATATAATAAACTATCATAGTAGTAAATTTCATAGCCATACTCCAATTTCTTCAACTATTTTTCATCTACTACTATATGACGTAGTAGTCCGCTCCTGAAAATTTTCATTCTTTATCTTACCCGAGTTATCAAATTCTTCCCTTTTGGACCGCTTAGTAAAATAACAATCGTGGTCCCACAGAAATAATCGAAACCCCAATTGTTGAAAAAATTGAGTCCCAAATTATTAACAAAATTGATACTCCAATATTTACAGCTGAGAAAAACCCCTCGCTATATCCCAATGTATCCGCCAGACAGGCTATTTTTTTTAGGATGGGCGAGTCATATATCCAACGTCAATACCCAAAACCTTATACATTTTTCGCCCCCTAAAATCAAACTTTAAGGTAAACATCCTTTTTTTTTTATAAACAATTGGACACTTGCAATAACAATTGTCCCCCTAAAAGTCAAAAGCGTGAGAACGCTAATTCAGCATTAAAATTCGGTGCAATCAAATTGCACCAATATCGATCACGCCACTAAAGGGCTCGCAAGTTTAGCCTATAAAAATCATAGAAGCAAACATCGGCTATGCCGAAGTTTATATACCCTTGCAGTCCTTGGTAATAATAATTTTACATGTTCAAAATTTGTTTTCTGCAACTCAATTCATCAATATACAATCAAAACAATTTTACTCTCTATTTTACAATTTGTTCTTCTTCTTCCCTTATTCCCAAAGCAAAGCAACGCACGCATACACATACAGTTCATGTAGCGTTGCGTCTGTGTGTGTTATATTTATCCGATCACATTCATATTTTGGGATCTGGGGTTTTATATCCAATATTAGCACATATGTAAATTTCATAGCATACTCTCATTTTTATGAAAATGTTTCTTCTAGTTCTTCTAGAGCTACATGATATAGTGGTCCGATCCTTATGGTTTTCATACTTTATTTTTCCCGGGTAATAAAAAACGCCGAAAAAAAATTTCAGCCCGATAGCTGTTAAGACGGCTGAGTAAAACGCATACGCACAGACGGACGGACAGACGGACATGGCTATATCGAGTCAGCTTCTCATGCTGATCAAGAATATATATACTTTATGGGGTCGGAAACGTCTCCTTCTGTGCGTTACAAACATCTGACCAATTTTATAATACCCTCTGTAAGGGTATACATATTACTCTAAGACATCTTTGTACTTTAGTTTTAAGTATTCATGCATTAAATAAAATCCCGTCTTTTAACTCAACAAAAACAATATCTTTTTTTTCGAGTCTGGAGAGACCAGATATATAATTGGCGCAGTCGGTAGGATCGGTAAAAGTGAACTTGTTATTCTATCCGTGTGACACATAGAATTATCCGAATTAACGCACGGGCGTTACATAGAATTAGTGAATAATCACTATAAAACTCCGATCCGACATCAAGAACTTACGGGAACGCTCAAAAGTCTACAACAGTGAAAAATATTTACGCCAACTGTGCGCGGAAATATCAACTGTGGGTTGCAACCAAAAAATTCCAATTGTGGAACAAAAACGCCAACTGTGCGCGGAAATGTGAACTGTGTGTTACAACCATAAACTATAATTGTGGAACAAAACGGCAACTTGTGTGCGAATAAAATAAAACACCACCAAAAAACAAAATGGCCGTAGAACTCACCGAAGCCCACCTCAATCAAGCACTGTCTTCGTTAGGACTGGTGGCAAACTATGATGGAACACCAGAGAATCTGACATCATTCATAAGGAGGATAGTTTTCATCATGCACCTATATCCAACCCATGGCAACATAACATAACGTTCAGCGCAATCGAGATGCAGCTCACTGGAGAGGCACAACGACTCTCGCAAATTGGACAAGCCAACACCTGGCCGGAACTAAGATCATTCCTCATCAATGAATTGAAAACGCAGACCCCATGTGACGAACTTCTTCGACGCCTCTACAACACCAACTATACAGGAAACCTTCGTAGGTTTGTAACGGAATTAGAAGATAAATCCTATATTATCACAAACAAGCTTAGTCTTGAAAACGATGCAAATAACACTACTCTTTATACAAATGCTTTAAATAACACTATAAAAGATGTAATAAAGAAAAAATTACCCGATAGATTATTTATGACGTTAGCTAGATATGATATAACCAAAGTTAGCAAGCTGAAACAAGTAGCTCAAAGAGAAGGGTTATACGAGGATAGTATAACAGAAATCAGAGAATCAAATCAAAGCCAAAGTCAAGACCAAAAAAGTGGAAAATCTTTTCTACCCAATAGTACAACTCCGTCTCAAACAAAACCATCCGATATAACACAAAAACTTTTCCAAGATGTTCAACAAAAATTAAATAGTGACAGGGCTCAAAATCCAATGAGTTATCAACAGGAAAATAATTATCCAAAAAATAACGTAGCAAACCAGCCTACAAAAAGACAAAGAGAAAGTAATAGTGGAATTAGCAAAATGGACAAATCAGCGATTGAAAATGAAATAATAGAAAGCAATGAGTATAGATTCGACCATTTAAACAACGAAGAAACACAAAAACTTAAAGAAAGTCTTGTACGAATTCAGTGACATTCAGTACCGCGAAGGTGAAAATTTGACTTTCACGAGTACAATAAAGCACTCTATTCATACAAAACATGAGGACCCAATTTATAAACGTCCATACAAATTTGATATAGAAATCAACAAAGAAATAAATGAAATGATCGAACAGGGTATCATTCGAAAGTCGAACTCACCCTACTGTTCACCAATTTGGATCGTTCCAAAAAAACGAGATGCTTCCAACAAACAAAAATTCAGATTAGTCATTGACTACCGAAATTTAAATGAAGTCACAATAGATGACAAATTCCCAATTACAGTCATGGATGAAATTCTCGACAAACTGGGAAAATGCCTATACTTTACCACCATTGATTTATCTAAGGGATTTCATCAAATTCAAATGGATCCTGTATCTATTGCAAAAACAGCTTTCTCAACTAAACATGGCCATTACGAATACACACGTATGCCATTTGGTCTTAAAAAGGATTCTTGTTTATCTGGACGACATTATAGTGGACTCCACTTCATTGGAGGAAAACATGCTATCACTCAGAAAGGTATTTAACAAACTCAGAGAAGCTAATCTTAAACTCCCACTCGACAAATGCGAATTTATGAAAAAAGAAACTGAATTCATTGGTCATATAATAACAACAGAAGGTATAAAACCTAACCCAAATAAAATCAAAGCAATTCAAAATTTTCCGATCCCTTAAAGAATACTAGCAATAGTTTGGGCAACAAAGTTTTTTAGATCATACCTTTTCGGTAGAAAGTTCGAAATTCTAAGCGACCATAAGCCTTTAGTATGGCTCAGCAATATAAAAGAACCAAATATGAAACTTCAACGATGGAGAACAAAACTAAATGAGTTTGATTACAAAATTAAATATTTACCCGGCAAAGAAAATCACGTAGCAGATGCCCTTTCCATAATTAAAACAGATGAAAACTTTTTAGGATCAACAGACAGCACCGCAGCTACAATGCATAGTGCTCATGAAGATAATAGAAACTACATTCCAATAGTAGAAAAACCCTTAATTATTTCAACAGGCAAATAGAATTCATTAGAGGTTCAGAAGACAAAGCAGAAACAAGAACTTATTTTTATAAATCAAACATAAAGATAACATACAAAGAAATGACCAATGCTTACGCAAGGGATATAATTAAAAGATATCTTTGCGGTAAGAAAACTGTACTATATTTTCATAATGAACAAGATTATCCCATATTCCAACAAGCCTTTATTGAAATAATACGATCGAACGCAAATACAAAAACCTGGAAATCAACATTAAGTTAGAGTACATTAAAACGTTTGCACAATTCAAAGAAATAATCCTAAAACAACACAAAGAATTATTACATCCAGGAATCGAAAAAACAATTCATTTGTTTAAAGAAAAATATTATTTCCCCGATTTTCAAAACCTAATTCAAAACATTATTAACGAATGCTCAGTATGCAATATCGCAAAGACAGAAAATAGAAATTCAAAACTAACTTTTGAAATAACACCAGAAACTTTTAATATAATTTTAATATTTACATGATCGACAATTTACAATTTCTTTCATGCATTGACATTTACTCCAAATTTGCAACACTTGTAGAAGTAAAATCTATAGATTGGTTAGAAGCCAAGAGAGCAATTATGACAGTATTCCCTAAAATGGGCTAACCAATAGAAATAAAATCAGACAAAGATTCAGCATTTCTGTGTATAGCACTAAAAAATTGGCCACAAGAAGAAAATGTAAGGTAAGAAATTACAACAAGTAAAAACGGCATTTCAGACTTAGAAAGATTTCATAAAACAGTAAATGAAAAACTCAGAATTATAAATAGTGAAAATGACATCGAAGATATATTAATCAAATTTGAAAAAATTCTCTACATATACCACCGTAAGACCAGACATAAAACAACTAACCGAACACCAGTGGACATTTTTATCTGTGCAGGATCACCCGACTACAATACCCAAACGAATAAAATAACCAATTTAAATAAAGATAGACACGACTTCGAAAACGATACTAGATTTAAACAAGCACCATTAGTAAAGTCAGTTAGATGAGAAACGTTTTGAAAAAAGAAATAGAGGACAAAAGGTCACACACTACAAATCAAAATTCAAAATGAATGAAGTAAGTAAGTCGTCTCGCCGACTTAGGTATACCATACACCAGTAAAGCAAATATTTCAACTTTATTAAACAAATGCATTTTCACATGCTTTTTACAAGCATATCTTAGTATCTCGCTCACTCAGTCATACGAGCACAATAGCGCCCCCACCAGCCAACGGCTAACTCCGGCCTTATGGAAAAACGTTTATATGCATAACTCGACTGTTTTTTGTCCGATTTTGATCAAATTTGGTATTTTGCTAGATATTAGTATTAAATTTAAGTGTGCCAAATTTGATTGCATAAGGTAAAAAAATACGGAAGATAATCAAGTTTATCAAATTACGGGGGCGGAGAAGGGCGTGGCAAAATTTTTATACATACAAAATGTGTGCATTTACTAATCGAATATACATACCAAATATGGTGTCTCTAGCTGAAATAGTTTTTGAGATAAACGCTTTTTTTAAATTGCGGGAGCGGAAAGGGGCGTGGCAAAAATTTGAAATAAACTTGATCACTCTACATACTACACGAGTCTACATACCAAATTTGGTGGCTCTAGCTCTTACAGTCTCCGAGATCTAGGTGTTCATACGGACAGACGGACAGACGGACGGACGGACAGACGGACATGGCTAGATCGACTCGGTTGTTGATCCTGATCAAGAATATATATACTTTGTGGGGTCGGAGATGATTCCTTCTGCCTGTTACATACATTTTGGCGACTTTAATATACCATTTCACCCTATGGGTGTAATGACTTTGCATTTGTGTGTGAGACAACAAACACGAAGTACGAAACGTTTTCTTGCTTTACACTAAAAAACTGTTAAAATAATTAGATTTAAATGTTACGAAAAAATTTTAAACGTGCCCCCAAGAATTAGAATAGTTGTTATATTAAGTATATTATTTATTAAATTAGGTAATTATTAACGGAACAATGGGTTTTGACAAATTATGACTAGACTAGACTCCACTTTTTCAACTCTGCCTTGCCACTTCGTCTTCTCTTTCATTGCCACCTCGTTGATCAGCTGCTTCGGGAGTAGTTTTGGCCTTGCGGCGCTATCATACTATCCCCACAGATCGACCATCCCCAAATGCATTTGCCCCAAATATGTCGTCGTCGTCTTCGAAGTCGTCATCATCTTCTTTGGAGTCATCTTCATTTTCGTCGTCTTCAGTTTTGGAGTCGTCTGTATCGTCGTTAGAGGTGTCATCCATAAATTCGTGGTTTTCCGCATCGCCTTCATGGTAGTCATTATTGGTTTTCAGCATCGTCGTCATCATCTTCGTAATCGTCAATCTCGTTATCATTGTTGTAATTATCATTATCATCATCTTCGGAGTAGTTATCATTATCATCGTTGTCAACATCTTTATCCTTTTGTAAGTTTTCTTAGTTATCAGCAACATCTTCATCGTCTACATCCTTATGTAGAAATAGGGATCTATTTCTTCATATATTCGGCGCAAGTAGTCGTATATTTTGGACCATCTACAAAGTGTGCATCTTTAGTGACATCATAAGTATACTATGATTTGACTTTAGTTACTCGATAAGGATAAATACCTAAATACTTTGGCTTTAACTTCAGTCCACCTCCGATTTAAGTAGGTTTAATTGCAACAAGATCGCCTTCATTATAAACTGATGCATGTAAGTGTTCTTGTTTTCCTTTTGTAGATTTATGATTTGCTGCTTCGCATGCTTCCTTAGGTCATCTCTTTTTTCGCTAAAAGTATAAAAAATCATTTCATCATTTCCTAATCAATTATTTGCTTCAATTGGATATCAAACCTACTACGCATTTTAATTCCCACTAATAACTCGAACGGCGTAATAATTGTGCTTCTACAGTGAGTTGAATTTATTGTTTGCTGAACTCTTCCAACAAACTTGTACCATTTGCTCGGGTCATCAACAAAAAGCTTGGATAAAACAGATATATCTAGGCAATCCGGTAGTAACAGCGTGATGAAGGATATTCTCTGAACGGCAATACTCCTTGAAGTGTTCTGATGTGAAAGGACTGTAATAATCAGGACTGGGTTTCCAAATGTGAGACTTTGTGTTTGCAATCTCGATATAACTTCTTGGGCGGATGTCGTCTTAGTCGTATATAACCAGCAATATTTGGTGAATGCATCTTGACAGCTAAGATGTGTTTGTATCTCTTGTCAGCGGACCCAAAAAATGAATGTGGAATGTTTGCAGTGGTTCTTCTTCCTTAGGAAATGGATTTAACAGTCCCTCCTTTTTCAATTGTTTGAGGTTTGAGATAATACACTGAACGCAGCATCTAATAAGTCGTTCTACTTTGGCCTCAAGTTTCGGTATATAATATTCCTTCGCAATTATGTCTTTCGTCTTCCTAATAGAAAAATGTCTTCTCTCATGAGCTTTTTTGATGGTCTTGTCACGCTGAAATTATATATGTAGGTCCAACTATTAGTTCAACGTCGTTCACCAGCTTACATAAAAGACCGGCTTTCATAAAGTAATCATTGTGTGATGCTTTTTCAAATAGAATATCGATAATTGCTTTTATATCGTCGTCTTGTCCTTGAAGATAGTTTAGTTTGCTGATTGCGCTTTCATCGGTGATTAACATTACTGGATTTCGGCTTAAGGCGTCAACATGCCGAAAACGTTCCTTCTCGATGCTCCACCTCAAAGTCAAACGTCTCGTTTTTCCATTGTTTTGGTGAAAGCATTGCAGTCGCTTACGAGTTTGAAGCGGATGCCAAGTAAGTAGACTGGGAATTTGTTGAGAGCTTCAATAACGGCTAGGATCTCCAGTTCGTAGCTTGAAAACTGTAAAGTTTGCCATCTTCAGGTGAGACTTGTAAAAGTACTGCTCCAAACCCGTCAATCGAAGCATCGGTGTGGAGCTCCGTCGCATGGTTAAAATTAAAGATTTTTAATAGGGGCCTCTCTGTGATCAATATTTTTAACCTGTTGAATGATTCGATTTAAAAATCATTAAAGTGGAATTTAGCATTTTGTTTTAGTAGATTCGTTAGAGGCTTAGCTATTAATCCAAAATTTTTAATAAATTTTCTAAAGTATCCAACCAATCCTAGGAAATTTTGAAGTTGCTTCTAGTTTGTGGGCTGGGAAAATTTAGTTACAGCTTTGGTTTTCTCTTCAGAAATACACATCTTTCGGTCTTCGATATCGTGCCCTAAAAACTCAACTCTTTTCTTTAAAAAACTGCATTTTTTTAGGTCGATCATCAGGCCGTAATTTTTACACTGTTTCAGGACTTTTTTGAGATTTGATACAGCTTCGTCTTCATCTTTAGCTGGAATAATGATGTCAACTACATATGGAATCGCGATATTTTTAAGAGTCAGCTCTCGAAATATAGCATTGATATGCCTTTGAAAAACACAAGGAGAATTCGCTAGTCCAAATGGTACCTTCAGAAACTGGTATTGTCCGTTGTGGGTTACAAAAGATGTATATTTTCGGCTTTGCTCCTCGACATCAACATGGATGAATCCATTTTTCAAGTCAATAATGCTGAATATCTTTGCACTTGTAAAGGAAAATGGTCTCGTAATATTACCTTGTTAATCTTTCTATAGTCGATACATAGTCTTGGAGAACCATCTCGTTTTTTTACCAGGACTACGGGGCTACTGTACTCTGACTCAGAGTGCTCGACTATACCTTCTTTTAATCATTCATCAACTTGTTGGTCTACCACGGAACGTTCGTTGTAACCGATTCTACACGGACGCGAGTAGATTGGGGTATCATCATTAACTACGATTCGCATTTTTACGTTTGTCGACTTTGCGCTTACGGGTTTTTAGTTTTTTACCAGTTCGTGTACTTAATTCTTTGCGGAATTGCTTGCATTAGCTTCAATATTTAAATCAATCTCGTTAACATTTGATGCATTTATTTTCATCAACACCGAAATTTCTGTTTCAAGCTCGATACTGTCACTCTTTCTTACAATTAT
Organism: Drosophila willistoni; assembly: GCF_018902025.1. Lineage (NCBI taxonomy): Eukaryota > Metazoa > Arthropoda > Insecta > Diptera > Drosophilidae > Drosophila > Drosophila willistoni. Next base: position 3,470,361 of record NW_025814049.1, on the reverse strand, counting down.
CCCGTCACGATTTATTTTTACTTCGGCAATTTTATAAAATTCTTCGCCTAACAGCAAGTCTTCATCAAGAAATTGTGCATCGATTACTAGAAATACCGAATTGAATTCTTGATTGTCAATTACGAATGGTTTTTCGACTGAACCCATGGTTTTGACCGCGTCGCCATTACCGAACCCAATTAAAAATTTGTTGCACTCACATAGCTTTGACTGTTTTATTCTTTTATAAATCTTTTCGGACATAAGATTGTATTTACGTCCAGGGTCAAAAAAGGCATTCATCTTTAAACCGTCGATTGTTATCTCTTTATACATACGTGAGGATGATGTGTTTAGTTTTCGTGTATTACTCACTTCGCGTTTTCCGATTTCTTGGGACAATCTTTGCCAATTTGGCCAAACATGTTGCATTCAAAACACTTTTTACCTTTGGTTTTATCGTCACAGTCAGCGGCTGTATGACCTTTAAGACCACAATTGAAACATTTGATTTCTTTATTTACACTCCGAACTTGCTTCGGCTGAGAACTGCGATCACTTTTCTGGATTTGTTAATTAAAACTTAGTACATTCTTATACTCACTCTTAGATTTGCCCGCATTATTTCGTAGCATTTCAATTTGTCTTTAAAGTCTTTTATGTTTTTAGCTCCATACAACATTGATTTGTTCGTACCACTGTCGGCAATACCATCATTAACATACTGGACCAATGCAGACTCTTCGATATTTCCTTGTGTGGATAACTCTTTCATCAGCAAAAAATATTCTTGTAAGTTCTTGTTCTTTTTAATTTTCCGATCAGCCATCATTTTATGCAATTGGGTACTGTTTGTCGTCGATTTAAATTCATTGAGTAGCGGCGTTTTAAATTTCAGCCAGTTAGAAATACCTCGTTCGCTCGCAAAAAAAGCTTTGCTAATCCTTTTAATGACCGTTTTGCGAATATAAACATTTGTACATCATTCCAATACATTAGCTTTGCGAGATTTTTGAATTCATTAATCCATACTTCAATGGAAAGGGTATCATCACCATTAAACGATCTAATCGAATCTTCCACACTTTTGTACAGAACTTCTGTGTAAAAACCCTTCGAATTTTTAACTAGCTAGCAATGTGACAACGGCAGAATGTTAAGTGGACGATTCTATAATTGTTTTCAAACCCCGACAATGTGGGTTGGAGTCTCGCTAGAATAATATCACGTATAAACCGTTGCCTTGGCAGGAAACATGGCCGAGTGACTTTCCCGCATACCCATATTCCAAACGGGCACGGATGCCGATGTACTGTAGTAGCAGGATTTAACTGTCTTGAGTGTATTTCCACCATGAACATAATAAAATAGAGTTTCTGACTCGTTCTTATGAGTTTGGTTTAATGAATGATTCTTAAATATATTACCATTGTTCAGTACAGCTAAAGTTCGGCAGGACATATTCCGGCAACAATGCTTTGGTTGTATAGTAGGATTACTAGTTTAAGCTGCAACTGCCCCCAATAAGACTGAAAGAGGAGAACAAAGACCGACAGAGTTTCATTCGATAGGCGACGATCAAAAGCGACAGATCGGCAAAGGGCAAGGGCAGGTAAATGGGGAAACTGTATTCCCATCGACGCATAAGCTTTATGGCAATGACCAGTGGCCAAAATAGAAATCTGCAGTGGGTATTAAAAATCTATTAAGATGAAATGAACCATGCACCCACAGGGTGAAATGGCATATTAAAGTCGCCAAAATTTATGTAAGAGGCAGAAAGAAGCTTTTCCGAACCCATAAAGGAAATATATTCTTGATCAGCATCAACAGCCGAGTCGATCTAGACGTGTCCTTCTCTGCGACCGTCCGTATGAACACCTAGAACTCGGAGACTATGAGATCTAGAGACACCAAATTTGGTGCACCCTATGTTATAGTTAACAGTACTTATCGAGCACATCTTAAATTTTTTTACGAATTACCGTAAATAATGATCCAATTGCAAATTAAAAAATCAAAAATGTTTTTTATACTTACTATAATGCTTAAGAAATTTCAAGCACTCAAAATTTTCAACATCCGTACATCGATGAAAAAAATAATGGCTGTATAGCGATATTTCCCTTTGCAGGGTTAAAGGTCAATTCTGCCCAGTATGAGACTACTCCAAATCGAACGTATAGGGGAATGTATATTCGACAAATCGGTGACGTCATTAAAGTTTGTTACTAGTGAGATAGTTTTTAATCTAGTACATCTTATCCCCCAAATTTCAAAAAGTTTGCATAGAACACAAGTTACGTTTAATTTATGTACATGTACATTGTACATACATGTATACATACATTTATCAATCGCTCTGCTCAAACGTTGCCAACAGCGATGCCAGCACTTTTCATTTATTCAGAAATATAGATATGTAAGCATTTGTGGTTTCTTCGAAATATGTGGCTAGAATTAAATTTATTATTAGAGTATTCGATAGTCATTTATCTTTATAACAAAAAGTCAACCAAGAATTTATAAAATAAAATAATTCGCTATTATATTTTGTTTTATTTTCTTTCTTGCACTGCGCACTTGCAGAACTTTTTTATTCGACTTACTGGCTGCCTTTTAATGTGCAATGTGCACAAATATGTATCTGTCCGACTCTTTGACGGCATGGGGTTTATCTGTCAGTGTGTCTGTCAGTAGGCCCTACCATAGTATGTGGAGTGTTGATTATTTAATAATTTTCGGGGTTTTTGTTTTATTTTGTTTGTAAATTTTTCATAAGTGGATTGTCTGCCATTTCAAGTGGAAATGTATGTGGTGATTTAATTTCATGCTGCATTCCTGCGTGCCACATACTGGTGGGCACACCAACCGTGGTATGGATGCCGACAGCTGGAAAAAGGAAATGGATTCAATAAATCACTGAAATGCGCAAGCCATGTAATAATTAGTAAAAGAAAAGCAGATGCATAAAAATTTATGAAAAATTACACTAGGTTCGGAATAAATGAGGGAAAAGTGAAATATGTATGTGAGTGATGTCCTATAAGCAGAAGGAACAGTCATGCATGCATATATGTATGTACATATATGCAAGTACATACATACATAGACTAATATATGGGGAGAATTTACTTTCAATATGCAGCACATGTAGAAAATGAGTTAAATGCTCAACCACTGGCCGATTGGCAGACAGACAGCTAACGGAGACTTAATTTCTATTCGAGATGTCAGTGTTTGTATTGCTTCAGCCCGTCATCGCGAAACCAATCCCCCATCTTATCATAGTCATCATCATCATGATCATCTTTATGTAGAGGAGTACATCATCATCATTTGGAACAGCCGAATGTTCAATATGATTCGTGACATGTTAAAGAATTAGTTGTATAGCCATACATTTAGTAGGGGTGGTGAAAGTAACCCAACACTCAACTCAACTTCTCCTAGATAAAGGAGTATCTGTATGTAGTAGACATATGTTTTCTGTGGTCTTGCCACGTGCGCCACATGTTTGTCATGCCAAGTGGCGTCTAAGCCGACCGGCCTTATTAATGAAAGGTGCTTTAAGTTTTATTTATTTATTAAACAACTATTATTTAGTTTAGTTTCTGCCTCTTTGTGCATTTGAAAGTTCTTGTTTTGAACGTTTAATATATTTTGGCTGATTTGTATTGCGTTTATTTTATTGGGGCTAATTAATTTTGTACTTTGTATAGCATACTTAATTGGGCAAAGACATTATCCAATCCAATTGCTTAAAAACGGAAATTGGAAATTTTTTTATTAGTCGGTGAAATGGAAAATAAATAAGAATATTAATAACAGTTTTAAAGAGAAGTTTTATGATAATATGCCTACCATGAACAGTCAAACGAAAATTAATAAAATAGAGTTCGGAAAAAAAAGTTATATCCAAGTAATACAACTTCTCACTTGTTATTTGAGAGAGAAAAGAAAAGGCTAAACAATAATTAACTTGTAAATGAAATCCCACATGCATACGAGACGTTCAGCATGACGAGAGGAATCGATCAGAAGTGTGCAACGCATCAGTGTTGCCAAATCAGCTTTTTTCCCGTCAAATCTGGCTTTTTTGATAATCAATTTGCGGGAAAAATTTCGAAACAGCGGGCAGCGGGAATTCTGAATTTTTTTTTTAATAAAAAACCTTTTTTCCGCTTTTTAATTTTCTAAGAAATTTATAATATTTTAGCGATAAATCGTGCTAACAATAATAGTTGTTCATTGTAGTTGAATTAAACCGATATATTTCAGTAGTTCAATTTTTGATAAGCAAGCTTATCGATAATAGAGTAGAACCAACTGAACTAGAATAGTTCGCTCAAATGGTTCAATTGATCTTATTGTGAACGAAACGATTATTGAACTTTGTGATTTCCAAATTTTGCCATTAAGTCCATTAAGTCTGCAAAATGCCAAAGGAATATAAGCAAAGGTGCCGTAAAGTGTGGCTTAATAGCGACGAATTTAAAACGACACTACAAAGTTGTGAAGTACGATCATACAAGTATTCGGGTTGAAACAATAATTTTGGGGACTTGGCCACTTTTGCAATGACATTGTTTTCAAAATTTTCAGCCAAGTCAATCTCGTAAAAACCAAATTACGAAATAAAATAAACATTCAAATGCTTAACTCAATTTTATGCGTCAGGTAAATGTATAAGTATCTAGATATGATTGGCACTATGGGATCGTACGACAAGGAAATTGATTGTGATGATTTAGATCAAATACTAAACATTTTGTAAAAATAAAACTTTTATAACAAGAATAAAAACATCAGCTTTTTTTTGGATTTTTTTTTAATTTCGGCTTTTTTTTTAGTTTTCTCCCGTTAAAAACAGCTTTTTTTGGTCGACAAAAGTTGGCATCACTGCAACGCATAGATGTAAAAATCTTCGATCATATAAGGTATATATATTCTTGATCTGTATCAACAGCCGAAACGATCTAGCCATGTCCGTCCGTATGAACACATAGATCTCGGAGACTATAAGAGCAAAAGTTACCAAATTTGGTATGTACTGTCGTTTTGTATGTACAGTTATCGAGTTTGTTTCAAATTTTTGCCCCGCAAGTTAAATAAAACCGATTTTCTCAAAAACTATGATGGCTTTAGGTAAGGAAAGAATAACAAAATAAACTAACAAGGGTATACAAACTTCGTCGCGGTCGAAGTTAGCCCCGGCCCTCTGGGTTGAAGTTAAAACGGAACATCGCCAATGCTTGAATCTTGAAGCTTACCATTTATCCCAATAATGACTATTTGATATTGTTTCTTGATACTAACATTCATAGAAGCAGACCAATTATCAAAACAAACAGTTGATCAGTTGATTATGGTAATTTTTGTAATTGTTGTTTTGATAAAAGAGCCGTCGTTCGATCTAGACCATGGGCTGACTGGTGATTTCACCGCCATTTCATGATTACCTTTGACAATATTTACTTCGTCCATTTTCGCAAATAATTCCTATGATTATATACATTGATTAATCATGCATCTTTTTTTAGCCACCACACTTGCTCTAGATGATTGAAATGGAATTTCGTATTTACGTTGCACTGTTCTTTTCGTAGTCCTGTGGTTGAATTCATGCCGTGTCTAAGCTCTCTTTACTAGCATATAACAACTAGAAAAGAAAAAACAAAAGAAAAAAATATTTTGCAAAGCTAAAGTCTTAAGTTACATGGCCATCATGAGAGTATCAACTATGCACTATGGGTTGTGGAGCCATTTTTTGAGCACTTTATTCAAAAATGTATGTTAAACAATAATTTTCAGTCTCATTGCATTGCGTGAGGTAATAAAGATATTTTGCAACTATTTTTAGAGAAAATGGGCGTGGCATCTCGCCTCCACGGCCAAAAAACCGTATTTTGCCCAAAAAAGTATGCTAAGTATCTCATTCAACATAATACTTTTCATACAACCGTTGTGATTTTAATATTTTCTTAAAATTTAGGGCCAAGATTCAAAGAAAAATCTAGAAAATGTCCTTAAAGTTGATCAATATCATTATCAGCATAAGTAATTTAGACACATTAAGCAAGCAACTGCTTCTGTCGTTCGTTGAATTAGAGAAATGCTTTTTTCTAGGCTTAAAGCAAAAATCAAGGGATCTGAACATCCACTTTTATACGAAAAGTGTTTTTAAAATATGCGATTCTGTTGTTCTTCTTGGCGTGACGTAGCAACCAGGAACTATGTAGTGCTCCTTACCGCTTTCAGTAGCTAACATTATTTTCTGATTCGTTCTCCTCTTTGTGTATGCATAAATGAGACATTAAAGTCGCGCAATCGATTTTTGTGTTGTTATTGGAGCTATTCCCTATTATTCAAAAGGTCTTTTGCATCTGCCATCTAAAAAAGCTGAACTTAAAAACATTCGAATTGCTTCTAAATGTTTTGGTGCAAAAAAAAAAAAAAAACGCCCACTATTTACTTACAATTTTGCATCCAATACACCTGGAGCACTGTACACTACATGCGCCTGCAACCTATAAACATTAACTCCAAATACTTAATTCCTAAGTCGTTGTTTTCTGCTATATTAAAATCTCGTCCATATGCAGGAATATGAGGTTATGTGCTAAAAAGTTAAATTGCAAAAAAAGTGGTTGCTTGTGGATATTGAGACTTTTATATTTTTTAAAGAATTTATTATTCTATCCAATAGTAAAAGTTTTAGACTGGACACTGGTAGACATTTTTTTAAAACTCTTCCTAAAGTTGAGATTTCGTAACAAGTTTTGTCTTTGAGAGTCGCTCAGAATTAGCCAGATTTTAAGAAACACACCTACATTTATAACAAAAGAAATCTACTAACACATAGTACAAATCCGACTTTTTCAATTGCATCTTCAGTTTTATCCATAACATCTTTCTTTTAAAAGTTATATACACTCAAAGTCAAGCAACAATTTGCACCAAATGAAAACAGTTTTGTTTTGTTCCCAACACTTGTTTTCGACAGCGTTATTCTCACCAGTGTTGAACAATTTTGAAAAACCTAGTAAGCAGAAATGTGATTTGATATTTTATCTATAAATTGGCATCAAAATGTTTGGGTTTCAAAAACTTTTAAAAATTGACTTAAGTGCTCAAAAAATGCCTCCACAACCCATAGTGCTATGTTGTCGTCCTTCCTGTGTTTCTTAACCAATTTTCCGCTGAATCCTTTTTTACTTCGTGTTACCCTGACTTTCCTTCTTCTTTTGGGTCCTGTTTAGTCCGTGTGGCTGTCGCTTTCGTCTAATTTGGAAAATTATTCGCACGTACTTTCTTATTAGTTTGTTTACGCCATGTAAAATTTCGTGCAACGAGGCAAGAGCAAAGTTTTGCCAAAGCAACTCAAACTATCCAAAAAGTTTTCAATTTAAAAAACACAAAATAAAATATATATATATGTCTGTTATACAACAACCTCAAACACAAGTAGTATGAAAAACAAAGGCATACATAAAAAATAAAAAATTATTCCAATCAACTCAACTTTTATTACAGCTAAAACGATTTGAATATCCCATATTATCTTTATCTATATATATAAAAGAAAGTCGGGTTCGTTCAACCACTTATAACTCGAGATCTGCTGAACCAATCTTCATAGTTTTTGATCCCTTTGGATTTGTTTGCCCCGAATAGCAGAATACATCCAAAATACGGCCGGGCTAACTTCGACCACGTCAAAGTTTGTATACCCTTGCAACTTTTTTGGTAACTTTTTCCTTACTTATAGCCATCAAAGTGGAAAAACGTTTTATCTAAAAAGGCTAATGTTTGCGAAAGAACGGCCAACAATCTTTGCATAGGAAATAACGAAGATATTGATCAAAGTCACGGTTTTCCTCCGATCGTTCCTATGGGAGCTATATAATATAGTAACCCGATATTTATCAAATTCGGCAAAGTCATTAACAGATATACTAAACTAACAAATATTTAATTTGAAAGCAATCGCGTCAAAAGTAACGAAGTTATTCAAGAAAGTCACTGTTTTCGACCGATCGTTCCTATTGGAGCTATATGATATAGTCACCCGATCTTGATCAAATTTGGTACAGTCGTTTATATGTATAATAAACTCACCAATATTAAATTTCAATAGCTCAGAAAATAACGAAGTTATTGAGAAAAGTCACTGTTCGTGACTTTGCGGTTTGTATGGGAGCTATATGATATAGTGGTCCGATCCGGCTGAATCCGAGATATACAACGCCTGCAGTATATACAAGCCTACATGCAAAATTTCAGCTATGTAGCTCCAACGGTCTAGGAGGAGTTTGCGTTGATCCAGACGGACGGACAGACGGTCAGACGGACGGACAGACGTACGGACGGACGGACATGGCTATATGAACTCGTCTCGTCATGCTGATCAAGAATATATATACTTTATATGGTCGGAGATGCTTCCTTCTATGCGTTGCACACTTCTGACCAAAATTAATATACCCTTTTTGCAAGGGTATAACAATAAATAATTGCCGGAAAACCCCTTAAAACAGCCAATTTCTTTTCCCTATACAAACGTTTTCTAACAATCAATTTAAATAAAGTCAATTGTTGTTTTAATGTCATTGTCTGTAATATACCATGTGAAAACTAACGAAAAATTCGAATACGGAACATAGCGAGTCAATAATCCGATGAACAAGGAGAAAGCGCCAGATCGCGGAATGAATGACACATTTAATACAGAATTGGAACGTGAACGAGAATATGATCCACGTGAACGAGAATATGATCCACGTGAACGAGAATATGATCCACGTGAACTAATCGAATCAGTTCAAATAAATATACCACTGTTGAATCCTAAGCAGAAGAAAGTCTATGATACACTTATTAATGCAATTGATGATGGAAATGGTGGCTTATTTTTTTGGATGCCCCCGGTGGAACTGGGAAGATATTCATGTCATTGATTTTGGCCACTGTACGCGTTAACGTTAACATGCAATGGCCAAAGTTTTAGTAGCATCAAAAATTATCATGTGGGATGAATGCACAATGGCGCACAAACGCTTATCAACAAAGTATTTCCGGATATCATTGCTAATTACAAAAATACTAAATGATTAAGTGAGCGAGCAATTTTGGCGGCTAAAAATAAAGATGTAGGTAGGTACTCTGTATTTATACAAATCTATCGACTGTGTAACAACAAAGAAGAAGCCACTAATTATCCAACTGAATTTTTAAACTCCTTGGATGTGCCTGAATTACCACCGCACAATTTACAACTGTAGGTTGGCTCGGTAGTTATCATGCTTAGAAATTTAAACCAACCAAAACTGTGCAATGGAACGCGTTTGGTGATAATAAAACTGATGAGCAATGTGAATCACGTATCAATACTCAAAGGAAAATTTAAAGATGAGGAAGTTCTTATTCCAAGGATTCTCATGATCCCTTTGAGCTTTGAACCAATTCAATTCCCGATTCGTCTTGCCTTCGAAAATTCAAAGGTGAGGAAGTTCTCATTCCGAGGATCCCGATGATCCCAACCAATATGCCGTTTGAATTTAAAAGACTTAAATTTCCGATACGTCTTGCATTTGCCATGACCATCAACAAATTACAAGGCCAATCCTTAAAAGTTTGTGGTTTAAATCTAGAACATTCATGTTTTTCCCATGGTCAATTATACGTGGCATGTTCACAGGTCGGAAGATCATCTGCGTTGTTTGTTTTTGCGCCTGATAATAAAACAAAAGAAGTAAGTAAGTCGTAAATTGTTTTAACATGCCTCATACCATATGCTATCTCGCTCACTCTACAAACACATGAGCACTCTAGCGCCGCCACTAGCCAACGGCCAATTCTGCCCTTATGGATCGCGTAGCAAAATACGTTCATACGTATATTTTGTATGTTTCAAGTCCGAATTCAATCAAATTTGGTAGTTTGATAGAAATAGATAAGATTTATTAGTCTGCCAAATTTTTTCTAAATTATGGAGGCGGAAGTGGGCGTGGCAACGTATTAAAAAATATAATTTCTGCGCGAAAACTAAGCCAGTATACATACTAAATTTGGTGACTTTAGCTTTGTTTGTTTTCGAAAAAATCAGTTTTGTTTAATTTGCGGGGGCGGAAATGGGCGTGGCAAAATTTTTAAATAGTCAATATCTGCGCGTCTATTAAGCTAGCTTACATACCAAATTTAATGTCGGTGGCTTTCATAGTTTTTAAAAAAATCTGTTTTTTGTAAATATCGGGGGCGGAAGGGGGCGTGGCAAAAAGATGTAACAATTATTTTCTGCGCGCGAACTAAACGAGTATATAAACCAAATTTGATGTCTCTATCTGCTATACTTTCTAAGAAAAACAGTTTTATGTAAATTCTGGGGGCGTAAGGGGGCGTGGCCAAAATTCCAATGAACTCTATACATTTACATACCACACGAGTCTACATACCAAATTTGGTGGCTCTATCTTATATAGTCTCCGAGATCTGCGTGTTCACACAGACGGACGGACAGACGGACATGGCTAGATCGACTCGGTTGTTGATCCTGATCAAGAATATATATACTTTGTGGGGTCGGAGATGCTTCCTTCTGCCTGTTACATACATTTTGGCGACTTTAATATACCATTTCACCCTATGGATGTATGGTTTAAAAATGTCGTGTATCACAAGGTACTTAAGTGAAGAGCAACCTATGTACTAAATACAGAAATAATAATGAATAATTAATGTAGTTATTTAATTTTTTTTTGTATTTTTTCGAAAAAAAAAAAAAAAAAAACACAATCATTATTAAGGCGGAACAAAGTTCGCCGGGTCAGTTCTAGTATTGATATAGATATTGATCTCTGTAGTGTTAAAAACAATCATAATAAAAATTTTGAATGCCAATTATATAGGGCGTAAAAATTTCGGACAACATCAAACGTATGCATATCAGTTGCCACTTAAATTCCATTTATTCCATTTAATCAAGATATTAAGATATCAAAAACATCAAAATGCTAAGTGAAAAACAATTCAACTGCAAAACGATAGAAAAGCCACGAGGAAAAAAAATTCTAATCGCAAAATGCAAAGCTTTTGGGGAATTAGTGACAGCTGAGCGCAAAAACCAGCTCTAGTTTTGGTTCCACCGAGCACTTCCATGTGACATTTGCAATTGATAGTCCCAGCCAGTGTTCGCTATTGTAAGTGTTCAGGAGGGTGGTGGGAGGTGGGGGAGCGAGAAAAGCCGAATGCAGTTTTTCTTCTGCGACAAAATTTAAAATAGCAAAGTTTGTTCTTGCGGTACTTTTTTTGCGGCAAAATGTCAAACTCGAGAAGTTCACCTTAAAAAAAAAAACAGAGGTCCGGGCTTAACTTCCGCCGCGCCAAAGTTTGTATATCGTTGTATGTTTTTATTGTTGATCTTCCCTTCCCTATATCCGTCAACGAGAAAAAAGGTTCTGAATAAAAAGTCTAATGTTCGGGAAAGAGCAGCCTTTAAGCTTAAGCTGTAGCAATCCGGCGCATGTTGCATGCTATTTTATTGTTTCTATATATGACAGCTATGTACATAATTAAGTTATTTGATTTTGATCAAAAAACTGACAAAAGTTTATTGGCGAAATTATTTAAAAAAGTCACTCTTTTTGACCGATCCTTCCTATGGGAGCAATATTATATTGTCACCCGATCTGAATCAAATTTTGCACAGTCAAAAATAGCTATGTTAAACTGAGACATAAAAATTTTTATAGTAATTGCTTCAAATTTGAAACAGTCATTTGTAGATTTGCCCGATCCGGCTGAATTGGAGATGAACAATGGAATGAGATATCGTTGCACACTTCTGACCCAAATTAATGTTCCCCGTTTTCAAGGGTATAAAAATCCAAATTGAAACAACAATGCCACAGAACTCAGTTGAATCCGTTCGACTTTAACTGCACTGTAGATTTTATATTCTTTCAAGAAATCGTTTTTCTCTTAATCAAAGCGAATAAAAAATATTTTAATCAACTAAACGATTTCAAGTAAAAGCCTGAAACAATTTGATCGCTCAATCAGTTATAAATTATAAATAAGATTTTTCGAGTTATCTAGGGCAATGGCCAATTAAAGGCAGCTACACAATACTAAATTATAGATATACATACATATGTAAATGAATAAACTGAATAATCAATGTATGTATAATAAAAAGTGCATTTATGTATTCTTATAAAAAAAATGTGATCACATGAAAACGTTTATATGCATAACTTGTCTACTTTGAGTCTGATTTTGATCAATTTTTGGTATGTTGCTGGATATTAATATCAAATTTATGTTTGACAAATTACAAAGTGATTGCAGAAGGTATATATATATATATCTTCTATGTTTATAGCCCGATTTTAATAAAATTTGGTTGATATTAATAGAGCTAATTACTGTGCCAAATTTTTGTTCGATAGTCCAAAAATTGAGAGAGGCAATCAGTTTTTTCTAGATTATGAAAGCGATAGTAGGCGTGGCAAAAATTTTAAATATTATTAATCTGCGCGCATGCCAAACAAAAGTTCTTACCAAATTTGGTGGTTCTAGCCTTGTTGGTTTTTTTGAGATACATATATAATTTTTATTTAATTTTCGGGGGCGGAAATCGGAGTGCCAAAATTTTGAAAAAACAAAATCAAAATTTGGTGTCTATAGCTAGTATAGTCTTTGAGAAAATCAGTTTAAGTAATTTGCGGGGGCGTGGCAAAAATTTAAAATAAACTTGAACACCGTAGGTATTACAGGAGTCTTAGCACCAAATTTTGTGACTGTAGCTCTTATAGTGGTCCACGTGTTCTTACGGACGGACGGACGGACGGACATTGCTATATCGACTCAGCTGTTGATCCTAATTAAGAATATACATATGTATATAGGTACTTCATGGAGTCGAAAACGCTTCCTTCATTTTGGGGATTTTAATACACTATTTCACCCTATGGGTGTATGGTATAAAAAGATATGCACAGTTTCTCGTTACTGCCGTGAAATTAATTTTTACCAATGCAAACTTAATGTAAGCGTCTGGCTGGCCCGAATAGAAACAAACAAAAATATATGTATATACATGTACATATGTACATATGTATATGTATGTCTTCCCCAAAAAAGTTTCAAGCACAAAAAATTATGAGGCGTCAAATGCGGCGCGTCGGTTAATCAAAGAAGTTTGGAGGGGCCATGAGAACTTATTGTGGAAAATTGGCTGTTGGCTGAAATTTATGTTGCAGTGTGAAATTTCATGCGACAGGTGAAAAGGCAAAATCAAGAGAAAAAAAATCCAAAACAAAAAAACAGACTCTTCCAAATGCATCAACGACATGTCAGATGCCCTATACCACATACTCTCTATGTATTCACAAATTGAACTATGTTTCAATATTCACTATATAACATTAATTACTCAGTGATATACATACATATGTAAATTTCAACCTTTTTTTATACAGTAGGTAATAGTGGGCTATGTCTTTAGACCCATTCTCTTTTGTTTTCATTGTAACTTTTCCTTGTTCTTGCATTCCTGTCTGCCTTCGTATCATGGTTCAGTCGTGTCCTCTATATTTTTCTCAGGCATACCCCATACATACATACATATATAAAGCAATAAAAACTAAAATTGCTGCAAAAACAAAAACAAAAAGTGAAGAAGCAAAAAAAAAAAAGTGTATGTAACTTTACTTGGCAAGAGAAAGAAAAGCAAATGGCAAAAGTGTTTTTTTTCATGCCCTCACATCGATCGATAAACACGGCGCCAGTAAGACGGGACAAATTTTCATAGTTCAAGTGGCGCCTAGGCCAGGACCGAAACTCTACCAAAGTGAAATGTCGCCAAAAGCAGGTCGTAAAAATTTTCATACACACCCAACGACACAGACACACATAGACAACAAATGCGATAAAAATTATTGCGGAAGTGTGAAAGCGAAACAGGACCTCAAATCATTTTATTAAAACCCGACTTGCAGTATACCTGTTAATTAACATCGACAAAGGTAAATTGTACAAAAAAATTTAATTAATGCTTTTCTCAATTGTAAAAACTGAGAATTCTTCAAAATTTTAGAATTAAGTTATTATGCGAGAAATACGTTAAATTCTTGTTTATAAAGCTTAATAACAAAAAATAAAATCACTTTAATTCATGAAAAATTCTTGTAGAATCTTTCCTCAAACTTTTGCATAACAGTCAAGACAACACAAAGTTAAAAAACTTTTTTTTGTTTGTTGACTCATTGTCTGTTTGGTTGAATCATCGCCTAGAAATCATAAGCAAAATTGAAATCACGTGACCACAGTCAATGTCGACTGGCTTCAACTTTTACAATCTTTATTGTCAGCTAACTCCTATGAAAATGTATTAATTTAGGCTCAGCATTTTGCCGTGCGGACGATAGAAACTAACAAAGGCAAAAAAAAACCAGAGGGCCGCGGATAAGTTTGTATAACCTTGCAACTTTTTTGGTAACTTTTTCCTTACCTATAGCCATCAAAGTGGAAAATCGTTTTATCTAAAAACGCTTATGTTTGCGAAAAAACGGCCTACAATCTTAGTATAAAAAATAACGTAGATATTGATCAAAGTCACTGTTTTCCACCGATCGTTTCTATGGAAGCTATATTATATAGTTACCCGTTCTTTATCAATCTCGGCACAGTCGTTTATAGGTGTAATAAGCTCACCAATATTAAATCATGACAATAGCTCAGAAAATGACGAAGTTATTGAGAAAAGTCAATGTTCGTGACTTTGCCGTTTGAATGGAAATGTGGAAGAAATCACATCACAGAATGTAATTTAAAATTGCAATATGTTACAAATAATATTTGTAAATTAGAGAGTTTCATGAATGTCATAAATGAATGAATTCAAATAAATTAATCATATATTAAGGCAGTTAAATCAATTCGAGTTGTCTCATATTATAAGAGACTTTCTGCGTTAATCAAGCAAATCATTTTATTCAAAATTAGTTTCTCAATGTTTCTTTTCCATATTCTTTGAAAACCACTTTACCTCTCCAATTTCTGCAATTTTTCTTATTACACTAAAAGATATAGTGGTCCGATCAGAACAATTAAGCTACACCTTTTTTGTTTTATTGGACCATCTCTTAAATAATTGTTATTAATTTTTCTACCATTTTAATTATTTGTTAAATTTAGTTAGTCAAATTTGTTTTAATCATACCTAAAGCGTGTTAATAATCTTGCTTAGACCAATTCAAACAATCGGTTTCGAAATACATACGAACTCCAATTTACTTTGCGTACACACACATTGTGACATAGCTTGTTTTCTATCAACCTATAATATTTGCCCTGTCGTCTCGATAGTTGCTGCTCGATTCACTCCCTCAATAATACACACAAATGCACTAATTTCCCGCGAACAATGGGCAATAAAATGATATGCCACACACACACACACACACACACACACTTGAGAAATATAGTTTTGAAATCATTTAAGTGTTGGCTTTGTCCAATAGCCACCCAATCTCATTCCTATTGCCTTACCCATTCCGTATTTCCCATGTTCACATCTTTCCCTCGATTGGACCCCACCCATGTGACATTTGTCGCACTGCTTTGCCATTCTGTGTGTGTATTTGGTGTGTGTGTGTGTCGAGTACATTAAGTGCGCATAATAAATTTCATTATATTATTATAGCTTTGTTTGGCTACAACCACGCGAATCGTTAGATTAATTCGACGATTTTGTTGGTTTTACATATTACGCAAAAAAAAAAAGAAGCAACTATCGATTCATCAAAATGGTTTCTTTGTGTGGACGTTGTCATTGCTATTTACTTTGAATAGGGGAGAGTGCGGCAAGTCGGCGCATTTTTTTTAATCATATCATAATTCATATATCCTGATCGGAAGCTCGTATTCTCTCATATGAGCACTTAAATGAAAGGTTAATTCATTGTCAAACTATTGATCAACGATACGCTTCGATATAATTTACTGTTATAAAGCTACAGCTGTTTTTTCGAAGATACCCCATATTGGCATTGCCAAAAAATCGCGCATTTTTTGGGTAAAATAATTAATTTTTTAGGTTGAAAATTACATAATCCCAAAAATTTCGGATACTACGAATTGGATACTTTCGTATCCAATTGGATAGTTTATTATCCAAATATACCATACCAAAATGCGATCTTGGGACACTTATCACATTTTAGATCGTTCTATTATATTTCAAGATAATTCAACTGCTCTGGGTTGACCCATGCGCCGATTAGCCCCACTCTCCTATGCACTAATTGTAAGATTCGTATATTTGTACACATTTAAACTTTTTAATGTACTTAAAGAGATAGCACATGCTTGGAAGTTAAACAAAAATGTTATGAGTTTGATGAAGAGGTAATACATATAGTATATGAAAAAAGTGATAATTATTTGGTTAGATTCATAAAATCAATTCCAAGTTAGTACTTATAAAAGTTGCTTCTACTAAGGAATTATGCAAATATTAAAAGAGGTACAAATGCTTAACATAATTGGGATGTATTTTTTAGTAGACCCTTTACATAGTTCTAACCCTAAACCATATAATTTCCATTAATTTCCATTCAGGCATTAAACCGTCATATAAATTTTGTCCCTAATATGTATATCACATTTTTGGTTTTATAAAAACTATTTTACTTTGCAAGTCTAACTTCGCCCAAGGTTTCTTTAATTACCTCTCATTAATTGGTTCGAAGGAAATATTAATGCACTAATTACTATATAAGACTATAAAGCTAAACACGCCCACTAAATGTATTTTAGAAACATAATTTTACTTTAGATACGATGCACGCCCTCAACTTGTGCCCAAATCTCAAAGTTTTGTCAACAAACAACAACGACGACACACAAAAAATAAAAGAAAACCTACTAACAATAAGAGTACGAAAGAGGGTGGTTCGAAATGGTGTTGATGGTCATGACAATGCGTAGAAAAATTATTATAGCTTTGGCCAAAATTTCAACAAAGGATAGGCTTGTCTTATTGAGTGAATTATTATGGGGATGGCCCTAAAGTTTATGCCATAAACAAATGGCAATGAACTCTTGCCAAATATTTGACCATATGTAAGTATTGTATTATGTACATAAATATATGTGTGTATTTTGTTTTAGAAACATTGCTCAAGGGTGCTTCACCCCACCAACAGATCTGTTAACAATGTGGCCAAATTATGATTATGAAACTGATAAGAAGTTGTTGCGCCAGTATCGGGAAATATGTGAAAATGTTGGGTTTTTTTTTCGTAATTACCATTTTGCAATGCAATTTCGTAAATAAATTTCGTAAATTTGGTAGGTTGGTGTAAATAAAGGAGGGTAATTAGCCGGACGGACGACCTGACATTCATACGGACATGGCTAGATCACTCGCCTGTTGATGCTGACCAAAAATATACCTTCTGCCTGTTACATACAGCATGACGACCTTACTATTTTATTTAAACCCTAATGGTGCACGGTATACAAAACAATTTCAATACTCTGCCATAAAATGTCCCATACAAACGGAATTTTCCAATATTTAACAGTTGCAATAACAGCTGCTATAAACATGAAAATCCAATTACCCAAATACATACTTAATCTGTATGTAACTAACAGTTTGCTGTTAGCTTATTCTATTGATATCGCTCTTTGTTTTTTTTTTTTACATACATTTATGTGTTGGCACTTTCACTGACTACATTCCATAAAATTTTCTGCCAACCCAACTATGTACAAAACTTAATTTTTAACATTGCGACATCGCATACAGTGATGTATATATGTGTATGCACACGTTAGAAACTGACAGGACAAGACCACAAGGCAACGCACAGTTGGGCCTCTGCTCGGATAGCGTTGCAAAAATCAGTTTTTTCATGATCGCGTTTGGCAAAAATGATATATGCAATCGATAGGGAGAACTTAAGAGATTATAAATCCAAAAAATTTTTGAAATCGGTTGAGATTTATGGGTGCTAGAGGCGCCCAAAGTTGATACATTTTTAGTAAATAGGGGAAAAATGATACTTACTACATACTACAACTTTAAAACTGAATATTGGGAAATTTCAACAATCGATCATGGATTTTTTTATCTGAAAAGTATGTTCTTTATTAATAGCATGTTTCATACATTTTAATAATTACTTAAATCGTTATTGAACTAGAAGCGTTTAAAAATGTACTAAATATTGGCATTTTTTGAACTTTGGTGGAATGCAACTTTCAAGTATCACCTAGTATCACAACCGAACTACATACACTAGGTAGGTGAAATATTTACCTATCAGATGTATATGGTCCCAATATGCGGAGACCTGCGACAACGATGCGTAAGCCATAAAACTAAGGCAACCTCGCCTAAAAAATGCGCTGCAGGTATAAGGAAGAAGAAAAATGTGCAAAAATGTTGTTATGAATGAAAGAATTTTAAAAGTTTTCCACGAGTGTGAAAACTTAAATGATTTTGAAATGGGATGAAGGAGATGGGCATTTCATTCGAAAACGCTAGTACGGAGCTTAAGGTGAAAATCAAATATACACAATGTAACTTAAGGCGAAAATGGATCGCAAGCGGCAGAAATCTGGCAAATTTCGTGAAAAAAAATGAAGTTTGGCTTGAGGAGTTTACCGAATTCGGAGATTCGGAGGACGAAGATGTTCAACCATCAACTAGCCGAGGAAGAGGAAGGCCGCATAAAGATGTGGAAGATTGTTCAACGTTTATAACAGGCTTTAGTCAAGAGATAATTAAAAGGTTGGCTATTATCTTGAATGTTATAAATTGCAAGGAAATAGTAAATCGTGAAAAATTTTCAGAATATACTTCAAAGACTGCTCAACTTTTGACTGAATTGTATCCGCAAAAAAAACTTACCCCAATGGTACATAGGATTTTGGCTCACGGGAAGGATTTTATAGAATATCAGTGTTTACCAATTGCAAAGCTATCCGAAGAAGCACAGGTATGTAAAAACAAGGACTACAAAAGGTTCAGATACACTAATACATTAAAAACTTCTCGTGTTAGACAAAATGAAGACCTTTTTAACATGCTTGCAGCCTCTTCGGACTCTTCGGACTTGCAACACTTAAACTAATTATGTTAAAAAATCAAATTAAAACATTAAAAAATGTTATATAGTCCTTTAAAACAATGAAAAATTCTATTTGTGATTGAAAAAACAGGGTTTCGCTCAATTTTTAAAGGAAAAACATGCTTGGAAATATTTTCTGACTTTGACCTTGAATATTACAGCACTACGAACACCCAGCACTCATGACAAACATTAATTTTAAAGCTTAAAGTATTCTTTATCATATGCTTTTTAAATTTTTAAAATCGCTTTATTAGTTTAGAAGCTATGATTTTTGCAATGTAAAATGCAAAAGGCCCCACTGTGCGACGCTAACAAAGAAAAAAAACCAGAGTTCCGGGGCTAACTTCGACCGCGTCAAAGTTTGTATGCCCGGTCTAGGAGGAGTTTGCGTTGATCCAGACGGACGGACAGATGAGCGGACGGTCGGACATGGCTAAATGAATTCGTCTCGTCATGATTAACAATATATCTACTTTATATGGTCGGAAATGCTTCCTAATATGCGTTGCACACTTCTAACCAAAATTAATATACCCTTTTTGCAAGGGTATAAAAACGAACAGGAACCCAATCAAGTTTACAAGCTTCGCAAAACTCTCCCCACATGACACAAAAAATTGAACAACCCATGAAGGCGAAAGTAATTTGCTGGCAACTATGCGGTAAAAAAAAAATATATATATATATAAAAATGGAGGACGTTTAAGGGTTCCAACAAAAAAAAAACATGCTGAAAAGGAGGGCACTGACTAAACACTGAAAATGTTATATAACCTGAAGCAAATGAAATTAGCAACGTGAAAGTGACAAGGCAAAAGATCATAATGACACGAGGAAAATATCAATTAACAGCAACCAAGAGCAAGGATGCGAGGAAAAAACCTATTAAAAGCTTACTCAGGCAAGTCAAAAATGGAATACAGAGGGTCGGGGTTTTTAACGCGTTTAAGTTTATATGCCCTTACTCTTTCCCCACCAATAGCCTTCAAAGTAGAAAAACGTTTTAGCTTAAACGTCTAGTGCTAGCCAAAGAATGGCCTACAATCTTAGCATAACAATTAACGGAGTTATGGATCAAAGTCCCTGTTTTCGACCGATCGTTCCTATGTTATAGTCACCCGATCTTGTTTAAATTTGGCACACTTGTTTATAGGTATAATAAACTAACCAATATTAAATTTCACGACAATACCGAATAACGAAGTTATTGAAGCTTGTATGGAAGCTATATGATATAGTAGTCCGATCTGGCTTAAAACCGAGATACACAAATTGTGCAGTACATATATACAAGCCTACATTCAAAATTTGCATTGATCCAGGACGGATTAAATTTGCTTCTTTCTATGCGTTGCACACTTCTGAGCAAAATTAGTATACCCTTTTTTGCAAGGGTATTATAAACCATCAACTCAGCTGGTCATAACCAAATAATATGGTAAAAAGTTTTGCACAAACAACCAACCAGCCAACCAACCAACGGGTTTACATCCAAGTAGACTATCCAAAAACCAGACAAGAACCAGAATACAAAAACAGGAGCAAAATGAAGCTGGTCGTAGTAGCAACAGAACAGAATTAATTGCTTTATATGGCGTGATAATTTATTGAACCCAACGATGACCAACATGGGAGCAAAGGAGCAAAGTATGAGACAGAGCACCACGACACAGGACTCAAAACCCAGACCAAGGATAACATGAGTATTATGCCAGCAACGAGGCGTAAGGGTCAATCACATTAGGAACATGCGAGTCGAGTTGAGTCGAGCTGCATCCATTATACTGTATTGAGGGTTGCCGTTGGACTATGTAGACGATGTGGTCATTGGTTAGGGTTGCAATCAGATTATGTGCTTTGGAGGTCGTGTAGTAATATGTTTTTCTTTTTGCACATTGAATCATAAACATAATAATGGCATTTTGAATTTACGAGTCAATTTGTAGCTGTTCATTTGAAATTATCAATCAGTTAGACCAGCGTATAGGAATATACATATAATCAATTTTTCAATTCTTAGCGCAAATGGAATTGACTGCTATTGTATCCAATATTATTATCCGTAATCTTTATCCCTTTAACTATAAATCAAATTAAAGTGCAAACTTTGAGTGCATATTGTTTAATTAACTTCGATTGGTCTCTCCAGTATATGAAGCAGCAAAACAACAAATTAAACAAATTAAATTTTTTTTTAATTTTTCGGGTAAGAACCATCAATGGTAAAAAATTTGAGAGCCTCCGGTTTATTATTATCTTTCAAGATCAAAGGTACAAAAAAGCCGTATCTAACGCACCTTTAAATGGAGAGAGAGACCGTCGCTAATAATCGGCAAACTCTCCATATTGTGTCATAACATTAAACTTTATACATTTTTATCATAAACAAAAAAATGTCTATCTTTATTATTAGAATTCAATTTTATTTGTGTTTTTTTGAAACTAATTCTATTGTATCACTGGCACGACATTTTCTCCACTGCATTAGTATTTAAGCTAAGAATACAAGCTAAATTAAAGAGATATACATCAACGAAACGTCACTTCCCTTTCATTCATCAATTGATGGGGCTAGCGAAGCCGCAAAAAGTATGCTATGAATATAATCAGACCATTCAATCGACTTAATTTCAATATAAATATGATGGCAGCTAAACGGTTTTTCCTCCGTTTATGTTGAGCATGATACGTTTTTTGGTTTTTTGCCCACTAAAAGCACATAAATATTCTTGGCAACGGAGAACACTAATTCTTGCACTCTTTCCCCCAGACATTTGGTGTGTCCTCGCCTAAAGCAGCTGCTCATATTGCACTTCCACTTTCCCTTCCTTTCCTTTACATTTTTCTTCTCACTTTTTTTGCTGCTGGTTTTGTGTGCTTCCCACGATGGTTGGCCATCGCCGGTTGGCTAGCATGCTGGCTGCTTGGCTGGCTGGCTGGCTGCCTGGCTAGATGGTTGTTGACAAACAAATATGAAACTAATCCTTGGTAATTAGTGCGCCAACTTTTGCTGCATTTTGGAGCCAGAACATAGAGTTTTGCCCTGTCCAATTCGTTATCCTGGTCAGAAAGAGCAAGTTGGCGCATTCCTTATGCTTGGTTTTCGTTTGCTTTTTTTTTAACATTTTTTGCGGTTTTGTGTGTTTGTCGTTATTTTTATTGGAAAAGTTAAGCTTGTGTTTTGATAGGTTTCAGTAGTAAAGGGATTAATTAGTGCGGACTTCTCGCCCAACATGCTGGTTATTCGCCTGCTAACGGTTCTTGGGGCATTTGTCGCTTTCGGTTTATGCATAATTAAAGTTAAGTCAACTGGCAAAAGGTCTCCAAACTGATATCGAAACAAAATGTTCCATTAGGAAGGGGTTCAAGGATTGAATTTTAAGGTCTCTAAAAAACAAAAGTTCTAAAAGATTTGTGAAAACGAAAATATGTCTAATTCACGGATTTTGAAAGCTAAAAATTACTTCAATTTAATTATAAATCATAAAATTTGTTCCATTTTATTTATGCTTACAACTGTTAGTTATTTTCTATCATCTACCAATCCGTAATCTTTTATTTAAGTTGAAATATTTGACTACGAAAATGAACTTGTACCCATCTTGTCATTAATTGGGTTTATTAATTTCATTTTCTTTGTCATTTTACTATGAAAATTTCCAATGTAGTTGACATTCTCTTTTTACCCCCAACACCACTACAACTCTCAAGGTTTTTTTTTACTAACATTTCTTAGCCTGTTTTTCTGATACCATTTTCAACTGCATCAACGATCAACCATTTTTGCCAACCATGTCAGCGCATGATTTACGAGGCCTTGGTGTACAAATGAAAATTGTAGTAAAGACATAGCCACCATATACATTCACATAGTCCAAAATAAATGTAGAGACAGTAATAGAGAGAGAGACAGGGAAAGAGAAAAGAGAAACAACAAACCTCTTCTTTTTTTTTTTGCGGCACCAAAGTTTTGGCCACAAAACAGGAAACGGAAATGAGTGCGCAGGACATCTACAACGACTACGATGACTGGCGACATGCGAAATGTGTTTGCCACCGACAGAATAAAAAAGAAAGTAGAAAAAGCACATGCAAAATAAACGGGATCAAGTGGCGCTCATAAAAACAGGAACAAGAACAGGAACTACAAAACATTCGAAGGCAGGGTAAAGCCAAAGGATAACTGTTGAATTGCTGGCCATAATAACAAGGCAGGCCAAAATGCCACAGGACAGAACAGAAGCGACTAGCTCTACCTCTCTCTTCCCTTTAAATTAAGTGCGAGTTTATGTGTGTGTGTGTATGCATATACGTCTATATGTTGGTTTGTCGCGTAGCAACAACTTGTGGCTAGCCTAATAGCAGTTGACAACATGCCAACCCACAAAACAAAGAACAGAAGAAAAAAACCAACAAACAAATAGGTTGCGCAATATATTTAAAACACAAAAGTTAAGAAAAGTTCATCAACACTAAAAGAAATGGGGAAAAAACTTTTGCCCAAGAATTTCATTGCTGCAATTAAAGTCAGCAAAACATTCATAAAATAGCTACAAGAAAATACGCTTAAGTTAAGTACAAGATTCAATCAAAATGGATATGAGAATAAACTACAAGTCAAGAGGAGAGCAGTCCATGGCATTTATCCATTACTACGGATTGCCGCATGCTGTGAAAACAATCCAATCAATTTATTAATTAAACAAAAACCACTCCAACCAAGGACCAGTCACGGAATCCCACCCACAGAAGGGTAACAACAGCAACAACAAATTATATAGAAATATGTATATATATTCTGTATATCCCTCTAAGTTGTATATAAGAGACATTTATTTGGTACGCGTCTATTTGTCTAGCTTTGTCCAATGGATTTTTAATGTTTTTCTTCAATTTCTCTTTACACTCTCTGTGTTTTCTTGACGTTGCCTAATGTAACGCATTGTTAAGCTCGAGACCGGAATCCTGGTGCTCAGTGTCTGGACATGGATTCTCAATGAGTCACACCACCAACTGGCACCAAAATCTTCGCGCATTATTAACTAACAAAGCATTTTGGGGTAATTTTGCATATCACATAGGGAGATATGTGGGCAACTTTAATATTGGATGCAATTTTGCTTTAGATAACTATCATATCCAATGAGGATTGAATTCCGAATAAATTTCGCTTCGATTTCAAAATAAACTAGTTAATTTAATTTTCTATTAAATCCTTTATTATCAGTCACCATATATTATATACAAATTATAGTACACACTTGCAAATTTGTTATAAAAATAAAATCTAGTTACTATCGATATTTTTTTCTTTCCTTTCTCTTTTAGAAGTTTACGTATTTATTTCTATTCAGAAAGTGATTCAGATTCCAAAAGAGTTTTACTCAAAAATATAAAAAACAAAAAAGAAAACAATTTTTTTTCAAGTTACGGAAAATATTTTTCATTTAATGTTTGTTTTTTGTACAAATATCTTAAATGACATCAATGACATATCATCGTTAACTGATGTTGTTTTGCATGCTATTAGTTATAAATAAACCAAATGGATCCTCTGTAGTAGCAATTGTTAAGTATATTAAATTCATCGAATATAATGTGGTTGATTCTAAATTGGTGTTAAATGCTCTTAAGGTGGCAACGATCTTATAGATTAATTGTGAGGCCAAAAATAATATAAAAGCTATGCATAAGATGACAATAGACAACCAGAGAGGGACAGACAAAAAAAAGAATGAGAAAATTAAGAATTTCAAATAGAAAAATGATAAAATTAAGTATGGGGAAGTGAAGAATACGAATGTTATGAATGGGAAAGAGAAAAACGAGAAAAACGAAAATGACAATGCGAAGGTTGAGAAATTAAAGAAAGAAAAGGAACAGATAGAGAAACAGAAAAAGGCAACCGAAAATGACAAAAAGAAAACTGAGAAGAAGCTTGAACAACCAAATCAAGCAAAAATTGAGCAAGCCAAACTAACCACGCCAAAAAGAAAGCAACCACAAACATCTAAGACATTCGCTAGACAATCTGCAGTGGAATCCAAAACCAACAATCCTTTATCAGTGATATCTGTCAATGTAGCCAATATCCAATTGCCACCATCAAGGGCAACTAAAAGAGCGGTAAAGCCAAAAATTAAATAGCAATATGCTAAAAAAAAAAGATAAAGAGCGTTTCGTCAACAATTCAGCATGGCTGACATCTACGCCACTATCAACAATCGCAAGACACAGATCAAAGGAAGATTCAATACATCTCCAAAGGATCAGTTGTCACTGAGGACAGTTAAATAATGGATAAATTTTGTCAATTGCAATATTGAAGCAAAAATTAAGGTTTTTTTTTCGCAGTACCTTTAATAAAATATGCAAACATCAAGATTAATTAAATGCTACGTCATAAATGCTTATTATTCTGCTTAAGCTTTCGATGCAATTGTGGGTAAAAATACCTCTGCTCGTGGTATCGAATTTTTAACAATATCCTTGTTTTAGCTGCAAAGTACAAAACAAAACAACAATTTTATTGATTATTTTGATTAATCAATTTTTTTGATTTTTCATCCGTTCATCGTGATAAATAATCAAGCATCTTGGAGAAATCATATGATTGAACAGCCGATTATTAAATTTTTATTTCCTTGTCATAAATAAGCCTTATGGGAACCACACTATTTCTTCCATGGTAATTTACACTATCATTTCTATCATGGAAATTTAAAGTGTTGGATATAGTTGTAAACTATCAACCTAAGTATATTTTACAAGCACTGGCAACTAAGGCCTTCGGCTTAGAGGAAAACTACATCCATACACTAGCTTGGGATTCGAACCCGGATTCTCGTTGTTATATATTTAAATTATAGAAAAACATAGTACTAGTCTTCCTTCTAAGTTGGTGATTTAGATCAACTCATCATTCAATTGGTGCTTCTTCTCTTGAGCCCTTTTTTGAATGCAATCACTCAAACCAAAATACGACTATCTGCATAGTTTTCTTCTTTTTTTCTGACGCATGCGCCTTAAGATGTTTCAACAGGAAACTCACTCAATGTTTAGTAACTGCATTTTTTTCGAGGGTGTTTAATAATAAACATCGTGTCCATCTGAAGCGGCTTCACCAAATCAGATGCACGAAAGAAAATATAATACAACTGTACTTTGGCACAAACAACTAACCTAGCATATGACTAGAATTACAATCAGCCACACGCGTTGTGGGAAAAACACTTGTAATTGTAAACTAACCCAAAACGATCACGACGGCAGGATGTCAAGTGGCCGACACCGTGCCCAAAATAATAATAATTTTTCAACCCCCGAATGCGTGGGTGTGAGTTGTACCAGAATAAGATCTCCTTAAGAACAATTGTTACCTCCTAGAGCCTAAGATTTCCTATATAAACTCCGTACTTTAGTAAATAAAATGAGTTCATATTTTGAATTCAACGAATGAAGATTGGGTTATTTTCCTTCTCTCCGGGAATCCCTATTCATTTTGGTCCTTCGAGCCGGATGGATCATGTTTGGTCCTTCGATAAAAAAGAACTCTGTAGTTTTCCCCCACCAGTGGTAAGAGACTCAGAGAATGAATCAGCTCCTTAAGGTCTGAATTCTTATGATAAGATCAGATAAAGCTAGCAAAATAAAAAAACTCTTGTTTTCCCCCACCAGTGGTAAGAGACAGAGTATAATATAAAAGCAAAATATTGCTTAATAAATAAAAAATGCGTGCGTCTGAATTTAAAGGCAGTTTGGCTAGTGGAGCAACTGTAGTATCTTCAGCGGCGGGAGAGTTTTTAACCGATCTTAAAGGCAGTTTGGCTAGTGGAGCAACTGTAGTAATTTCGGCAGTGTGTATGTCCACTAATATCGTTGCAAACGCTGTATGTAGTTGCAAGTAGGCAACAAAGATCAGCAGCAGAGCAATGAAACAGTTGCAATTAGCCAACAAAGGACAGCAGAAGAGCAATGAAATATTTGCAAAGAGGCAACACGTTAGCAGAAGAGCAACAAAGTTTCAGAGACGAAAAGGATGGTGCCAGGTGGCCGCAGGAGCAGATCGGAGAGGCGAGCGGAGTTCGAACGAGTTTAAGGTGAGGCGAGCGGAGGCAAAGCATGGTTTTCTAACAATTTAAAGGTCGCTTAAATAAAAAACTAATTACATACTACACAAATAAATTCCAAAACGCCCCATTTGGCTGCCCTTTGCAGAATGTTTAAGAATAAACATCGTGTTCATCTGAAGCGGCTTCACCAAATCAGATGCACTAAAGAAAATGTAATACAACTGTACTTTGGCACAAACAACTAACCTAGCATATGACTAGAATTACAATCAGCCACACGCGTTGTGGGAAAAACACTTGTAATTGTAAACTAACCCAAATGATCACGACGGCAGGATGTCAAGTGGCCGATGCCGTGCCCAAAATAATAATAATTTTTCAACCCCCGAATGCGTGGGTGTGAGTTGTACTAGAATAAGATCTCCTTAAGAACAATTGTTACCTCCTAGAGCCTAAGATTTCCTATATAAACTCCGTACTTTAGTAAATAAAATCAGTTCATATTTTGAATTCAACGAATGAAGATTGGGTTATTTTCCTTCTCTACGGGAATCCCTATTCAAGGGTATCTGTAATTTTTAATTGGACAGCCTTTTCCATGGGATAGGGGCAACAGTACAATTGCGGCTAATTGGCAATAATCAAGCATTGAGAATGCCGTCCATAAATTGCCATAAACAAAGTGTTTGCAGAGAAAAAGGCATTTTGCCATTTTTTTTTTTTTTTTAATTGTGATTGAGTTTGCTACATAAATCAGCAAATTAAATTACGAAAAACAATGAAGGCAATAAAATCTAGCAAAATGCATTTATATATTTATTTTTTCTCCCCTTACCCAAACTGTTTTGGTTTTTTTTTTCTGGCTTGGCTACAATTTAATTACGACTGTTGTTCGAGATGACGTTTTGGGAGGAGCAGAGGGCAGCGAAAGCAATTGCAGTCGCCTCTCTGACGCCACAAAATATGCTAATTTATATTTATATGAATGTATATACATACATACATACATACATATGCGCATGGAAAGGGTTGGAACTGGCGAAATTCCCTTGATTCCCCAAAACTGAACTGAAGTTCCATTTCGTACTGGTTGGCTCCAACTGCTCTTGCTCCTACAGTGACTCGTGCTTCTCCTCCCTTTGAGGCGTTGTGAAATATTTTTGGCGGCAGCCGCCAGCGACTGCGGTCATAAAATTTATTGTTGCCAAATGCATATTTGTCACATTTCACCAATGTGTTTGGCGGCTCGACTATATGGATATATAGAACAATTTATAAGCAACTGGGGATTACACAAGCTCCATCACTTAACCCACATTTCTCTCACACCCTTTATGATGAAAAAAATAAAAACAATAAAGCTAAAAAATATGTAAAAACCAAAGTCTAAAGTTGTACAAAACAAAAAAAACATTTAGCAAATAAAAACAAAACTAATCTGAATATTTAACTAATTTATGAATAAACTTACAACAAAGATAAGAATCAAATAATAAGAATTCTTGTCATGAAACCGTTCGAGTTTCTTGGTTCTTGGCGAATGTTAAGCATTTTAAAACTTGACGGTTTTTGGAATCGATTTACCCACCATTTGCCTTTGGAGCAAGCTAACTCTTTGTTGATCAAATTTGCAAAGCTCGCAAATACAAATCAGGAGTACAATAAAGTCCTTACCTATTTTACCAAATCAAAAAATTAACAACTTGAAAATTGTTGAACAAAATTCTGATATTCTGCATCAAGGAACATAAAGAAGGAACTCACATTTGAATGAATGTTATTTTTTACACCATTACACCCTATTTGCTTTAAATATTATTTTTTTCCGTTTAATAGACTTACCAGACTACCAGAGCATCTCTGGTAGGTTGGTACTTCGAACACCTTTTCATTTTTTTTTCTTTGAATATACCCGCAAAGTGATTCGCAAACAAAAAGAAATGAAGTCATTTGTAATTAATGAGGTTTGTCACCCCAATTTGCCACAACAACTTCAAATAACAAACAGAAAATAATTAGGATATTTAACCTGACTGGCATATTGAAAATCACAGAAGCACAGATACACACACACACACACACACACACACACACAGAAAAAGAGAGAGAGACTCAAGGGTGACGCATCAAAAACCAAAATAAAAGAACAACAACAAAAAAGTCAGAGAATATAAATAAAGTAAGAAATGCCATCCACCAAAAACAATCTAATTATCTCGTTAAGCACACACACTTTTCTACACACCAATGTGGGAATGGACAAAAATCAACCCCTAAGCTAATGCCAGGACACAGGTGTCGTCCTTGCCTGCATTGTGAGGGCTTTTGCTTTATGTGTTGACACCTTGACAGCAGCCCCCAAACCCTCCGCCGACCCACACACACAGGCACAGCCACAACATTGTGCTTGACCCCGACAGATGACAGTCAAATTGAGGCTGACTCTTGGTTTTGATTTTCGGTCGCTTTCTTCTCCATCATCATCATCTTCCTTATGAGTGCGTTCTTTAATTAAAATTATGTAAATAAATTTATTTAGTTGGCAGTAATATATGTATGCAACTGTCGCCCTTAAACCACTCATTTGAGGTTTTTTTTTTTTTTTGCTGTCTTTGTTGCTAACAAATTAGCCTTGAAATGAGCAATTTGCAGTCCATGGGCATGACAAGCAGCAAATGAAGAGAGATGGTGGAGGGGGACATAGTCTTTGCCTTGAATACTAAAACGTAGCTGACAGCTGCTGTCAATGGCGGGGAAGAGCATTAAGTATACTTTACTCCAATAAAGAGGCGTGAAAAAGCAATTAAGTGTGGCACAGAAAAGAAACAGCAAGAACCAAAAAAAGGGACATGGTACATAGATAGTAAAAACATTCTACTCAGTTTTCACCAAATACCAAATGAATAATCCTTCATAATTTCCACACTCAAAAAACACACACTCGACTCGACTATCAACCTTAATGAAATTCCAAAAAAGGGCAACACGCAAAAAGCATTTGGCCAATGTTCAATGCCCTCTACTCTTTCCTCTTTTGCTCACGTACATACATATGTCAAGGTCCAGTTGAACTTTCTGACCGTCCTTTGCTATGGCATATTATGTAGCCGTACGACCCTTTTACAGATATTGCCACATTGCTGACATCAACATGGGAGGAATTGTTTTGATGAATGTGTCGATTTAATTGATGAATGAGTTTTTAAGCTGAAAAGTCACTCAAGTCAACACAAAAAAAAAAAAAAAAAAAAAAAGATCTGAAAATATGGATTGGAATGGCAACTGTCTGTATATAAATGTTTAAGCAGACAGATGAAGAATGACCAGGTGGGGTTTAATTGAGCATATTATGTCACCTGTTGTAAATGGAACATCTTAAAATATGTAAGAGCTTGTTATTTTTTACCAAGCGTAAGTTAACAGCTAAAGCTAAAGAGAAAAATTCATAAGAAATTAACAAGTTTTTAGTCGAATTTCACATAGACATATCATTCAAAGCGCAATTATTTACTAGCCTCTTTTCTTCCCCTTTTTAATACAAAACAACAGTTATCAGCGTAAATTTAATAATATTAGTTTAAACCAGTTCCAATATTTAAAAGCTCCAAGCTGAATAGAGTAGGTCATGGGTAAAAAATGTTCCCAACTAAAGGAAGAAAGCATTTTAATCTTTCTATCTACAGATGAATGTGCTGAACTAGGATGTTTTGACATTATCGAAAACCATAAATTTTATACAATATTTTATGAAAAGCTGAATTGTGATATTCTAAGGATTCTTGAAATGCTTTGAAGCATATTTTCTATGATTCAAAATAGGTTTAGTAAGTTTTTTTTCGATCGACACAAATTGAACCTCTCTACCTACGTTGTGCGTTAAAAACTTAGCAATGGAAACTTAACTATCGCTTAATTAACTATCCCCAAAATGTATGCTACAGATTTGGCAAGTTGGCGCAGATTCTCCATCCATACGCAAATACAACCAATTCAGTTTACAGCAATAATGTTGCGATTTGTTCACCCCAATTGTAAAAAAGATGGCAACCAACAGAAGAAGTGTGGTGAGGGTGGGGGGCGGAGAACGATATTACACCAACAAGAAAAGCAGAAAAAAGTAGTAAAAGGGAAGGCGGTATCAGGGGGTAAGTGGAGTTTCCATTTAGTCTCTCTGGCATGCAATAATATAAATTCCAGCCAGCACACAGCGAGAGACCAACCAGCCAACATTAAAACTATAAATAGAAAGCAACCAAAGCAGCCAGGGGGCACAAATACATGCATATAAACCCGACTATGAACCTTTTTCTACTCTCTTTGTGTGTATGTATGTGTTTGTATTGTTATAGGAGTAAATTTTCCAGCAAAGTCTTGTGGCTTTATCTATGTGTGCACAACAACATGCGGTAAGAAGAGAACAATATAGCCAACCAAAAACATTCGTTTTTGTTTTTCCTCCCATCTAAAGGTAGAAATTTTTATGAAATTAGACAACAAACACTAAAATCATGTATATAAATAAAATAACAATTTGTAAATTAAATATTTTTAGACTTAAGACGTTCATTAAACAAAAAAACTCAAGCTAAATGGTTAAAAGTACAGCAAAACTTTACTTTTGAGGTAATTATTTTTGCCCACAAACGGTTCGTGAATTTCTCAAAAGCAAACATAAGTTAGGTTAAAATATGATTGTTTGAAATGAAATGAAATTAAATACATTGCATTACCTGATTTTGACTGGCTGTCTGTTTGTCATCAAACTCTATTTACATACTTAAAGTTAAAAAACTTTTGATAGGCATAGCCGGGAACCTGAATGTCATTCCAGACAGCTGTCTTATTGTTAGACATTTTTTTATGCCATGGTTTCAATTTTAGCACTAGTTGAAGCTCTTAGTTGACTAGACTATCCACTTAGTTGGCTTATTTTGAAAGTAAATTTCCACTGTTTTAACGCTTTGCTCGGTCCTAAGTCCGCTTATGGTTATTTTTTAATTTATACTGAACAAAATCGGAATGGATTTCATTAGTGAAAAGTCCATATCTCTAAAAATCACAAAATTATAAACACAAATTATCCATTACTTAGGATGCCTACTTGATTGTTTTTAGACTTAATTGTCCGTTTATTAATTTTGTTGCATCAGTCGTTAAATTATATATGTTACATACATCAGTTATATGATTAACTGATACTTTTTGCTGGACAATAAAGAAGAAAGTTCTGTCGATCTAGGTTATCAGCCGATCATATTTAGAATATATATAAATATTCTCCAGTTCTCCATTTTCGCATATACATTTGCTTGAATAAACATTAAAGAGACAAGGAAATAAAATCCAATCTTTATTTACTGAATTCAACACCCTAAAAAAAAGTACAAAAAAAAAAACTTTTGTCATATTTTTCTATGCCAAAACTTGTCAACTTTTTAATCTTATGGGCCGATTAGACTATGACCAACATAATATTATGTTTATTTCCGTCACTATAAGTGAGCCTTAGTTAATTAGCTTGCGTACATCCACCCATCCACCTTCCCCCTTATTCACGGAATGGACATACATATCGTATGATATATATGTATATATATATACATAAAACGAAATGTGACGCTTTGCGCATAAAACAAAATTTCAACTGCAATTAGTCGTGGAAATGTGTTGGTGTCTCTGCCGCTCACGTTTACTTTCTCGCTTCCTCTCGCTCTCCTGATGATAAAACCATAAAAATTTTTCCGCCAACATGGCAAATAATTTGGCTAACGACATTTTGTAACTAATGCTGGCCAACCGCAACAGCAACAGCAACAACAAGAACAAGAACAACTAAAACGATAACCATTAACACGCCCCCCGGTTTGATTCTGTGTGGTTGTTGTTTTTGGAAGGGAAAATGCAACAAAAGCATTTTGGTCATTAAAACTCACTTCCCCGCACTGCTTCATCGGCCCTGCCATGGTAGCATAACACACATAACGGTTTATTGTAATGCCACCGCCATGCCACGACTTTTAGGCCAACTAAAACTGGACGACAAGTGGCGACCGGCCATAGCAGCGTTGCCACTTAATTAGAAAAGTTTTTGGCGCCCACACACACACACACATAGACAAAAGTCATTGATAGTTACGACAAGAAAAAGAAAAGTTAAACTAGAATGGAAAACCCTCAAACCATAAAAATTATTGCATTGCATTTGCCCAAAAAGAAGTGGATGCAGTAAAGTTGGGGACAACGACAACGAAATGAAATCTATATAGAAATCATTATACTCACCACACAAATGTTGTTTCAAAATTCTTTTTTGTTTGATTACACCCTTGCAAAAAATGGTACACGGTAAGAACTACAGGTACTTTGGAGAAAGCCAAACTACAAGTATTGGTTAACAAATGGTATATCTTAAAGCACTTCTTTTAGAACAAACAAATGAGTTTGTTTGGTTCTACTACGGTGAAAATTTTAACTACTCCAATTATACAACCGTCACTCTAAGGTATACAAGGGAACAAGGGAACTGATTGTTTATTCCAAAATGAACATTGATATTTTGGAAGGATTTTATTGGTATTATAACTACGTTTGCAATTTTATGTGCATACATCCGTTGTATATTAATGACGAGGAAACCAAATTTTAATAAATATTTCATATTTTTGTAATTGTAGTACTTAAAATAAACATTTGGAGACTAACATTTAAAATGATTGACGAAGTTAATAGGGCGAAATGTATTTTGAGCCTTGTTGAATTGGTAAAAGAGAAAACAGAGGACTTAACGATTATGGCTGCACTACAAAAGCTACTGTAAAATTTCAAAAAGAAAAGTTATGTTATGGAAATTTGAATGCTTTGTTGCTAACATGCAAACTAGGTACTAACCAGATTTTAACAACTAATTCTTCAATTATATATGTTATTGGAAAGAAGATAATGAAAGTATTGACGTGCCTATACCAAGGTTCCTCAGCTTCTATACCGATTCGGATGAGTTTTCTTATTAAATTAACAATATTATTTTATCAAGGGCAAATATACATTTTTTTTCAGGTTACTATAGATTGAGCCACGAAGCATTAGAAAATATTCTTCTTGTTACGCTTAATTCGACACACTTGGATGTCCTCGATAATTTAAGTCTGTTTGAGAATGAGTAAAAGAGATTTCGAAGACTAACTAAAAGCCAACTCATACTCGCCACACATTGTTTTTGATTAAGAATGAAACCTTCGAAAACTTGTAACAAAAAACAAGTAGAGTCTTAGTGTGATTTTTTTTAGTTGCAGGGTATTTATGTATTCAGGAACATAATAAATAATTACTGTGTCTAATTCTAAATTAACAAAGTCGAACTCAAAGTCTAGAGGTTCTTATTCCCATTTTCTTATTACAGTCGAGTTCCCATAATTTGTTATGGCAAGGGGATCAGTTTTTTTTTCGATTTACACAGAAATTCAAATTATTGTAATTTCCATTAAACGAATTGTTTTTTCGAAGGGGATACGATTTTTTTGATTTATCGCAATTTTTGATTTAACATGTTACAAATTATCGAGACTCGACTGTAGGTTAATCAATATTATTATAAAATGAAGTAAGTAAGTCGACTCGTCGACTTGGGTATACCATACACCATTTTTGTAAATTTCAGGGGCGAAAGGGGACGTGGCACAAAGATGGAACAATTATTTTTCTGTAAATTCTGGGCGCGTAAGGGGGCGTGGCCAAAATTCCAATTAACTCTATACATGTACATACCACACGAGTCTACATACATATAATTTGGTGGCTCTAGCTCTTATAGACTCCAAGATCTGCGTGTTCATACAGACGGTCGGACAGGCAGACGGACATGGCTAGATCGACTCGGTTGTTGATCCTGATCAAGAATATATATACTTTATGGGGTCGGAGAAACTTCATTCTGCCTGTTACATACATTTTGGCGATTTTAATATATATTTCTTAATTTAGCAGTTAGTTTTACAGTCATTTACAGATATATACATAAAACTGACAAATGCTTAATTTGAACGCAATCGCGTCAAAAGTAACGAAGTTATTTATAAAAGTTTTTGACTGATCATTGCTATGGAAGCTATATGATATAGTCACCAGATCTTAATCAAATTTGGCACAGTCTTGTGTGTAGGTGTCACTAAACTGTAAACTATAAAAAATATCGAATTTTTTATGAAAAGTCACTGTTCGTAAGTTTTCCGTTTGTCTAGATTTCCGATCCGGCTTAATCTGATGTGAGATATACAAACTGTGCATTATATCAGCCTACATGCAAAATTTCAACTCTGTAGCTCCAACGGTCAAGGAGGAGTTTGCGTTGATCGAGACGGATGGACGAATGGACGGACGGACAGACGGGCATTGCTATTTAAACTCGTCTCGTCGCGCTGATCAAGAATGTATACATATACTTTATATCACTGGTCGGCACGATCCATTCCCCGGACTAGGGCCTAGCTCTGCCGTCTCACATACACTGTAAAAGCTCGTTTAGGTTCGGCAACGGCACTTCGGAAACAATTCCACTCATGATTGTCAGAAAAAAATGATTCTCAAGAAAAAAAAAATTAGTCCACATGTGAAAAGTACACTTAAAAAAATGTTTGTTGACAATGAAAAATGTATTTTTTCTTTATTGAACATTTAGATTTGATGTGCAATGCGTTATTTACTATCAAACACCTTTTCAGCTGGTCATAATGCCTTTAATAATAATTTTACAATTCATTATGACCTAATTATATTATTCTAATTATTTTAGCTAAAGAGTATTTTTTTAGTGTAAAGCAAGAAAACATTTCGTACTTCGTGTTTGTTGCCACACACAAACGCATAGCCTCATTTTTGATTGTATGAAGCTGCAGTAGTATGCATTTGTAATGGAGAGCTCACCATCAGATGTGTTTTACTCCCTATAGTATTATTGCGAGAGATGGGGAGGGTATATAAACTATAGCATAGCTTCTTTAATATTTATATATTTATAATGCTGAGTTTGGTATAAGTCCAGGACCAATTTCGTCAAATTTAGATTAAACCTGTAACCGTAAAAAATCTGATTTACATTTCATAAAATTTGTATTATTGTATACATATGTATTTTTGTTTGTCAAAACTTGATTTTTGGTCTCATCGTAAAATATATGTATGTAATTCTAATTGTAAGTATGTACATAATATGTACTTATATGTAATTTTTTTAAACTTCTCTAGTTTTTCGATTGAGTCTGGTATAATTGATGATTGAAATGCTCCCCAATTCAAAACACATCCGAATGTGATATACCTAATTACATAGAATGGTTGACGGGTAAAACAAAACTCAAGTTTTCTAATCCTGCAAACAAAAAAACAGAAAAATATATGAAAGAGAAAAAAAAAATCGAAAAATGGAGGTTAAGTCAAGAGAATGCCATCTGCATGTCACACGGAATGTTTCTGTACGGGACCCTACCATACCTCCTACCGTTGTTCCCCTTTCAAGCCCTTCATCTCCTCCTTCTATTCTAGAACTCTCACCCGCAGTCTCTCGACTCTATTTGCACATCTTTCCAATTAATTGCTTCTACGTGGCCATTGCGATCCGCGGCAACTGTCAACAAAAGCTGCCATTGCTTGCTTCCATACCCCCACTGCTTCCTCTCATACCTTTGTCATCCACTTGCCACAAACATGGCCACAAAAAAACGAAGGAGAATAAAAAAAAAACAGAAAGATGCAAAGAAAACGAGGCCATACACACATACATACAGCAACTGTCAGTGAGGAGAATCATCAATGATTTCAATTGAACATTTTTCGCATGAGCCACGTGCCTTTGCCCTTGCTTTCATTTCGCTGTTTGCCGCTAAAATTGCTGGAAATTGGAACCCAGGCATGGTTCCTGCCACAGGGATCCACACACAAACAGTTTGCACAGCTGCCGTGGGCTAAATAACACATATGTATATATGTATGTATACAAACATACACACACATATTCTACGCAGAAATTTTAGCCAATAGACCCCAAACAATAACAATAAATGTGAGTAAAATGAATATTACATTTTCAAAAATCAATTATACTTTCTTCTCTATTTGAATATCGCAAGGTAGGCGTATATCTACGCCTATTTGAGTCACCTCATGAACGCTATAGAATAAAGTTTATTTAGTTGTCACGCTATTTGCCAAAGGACTCACCTTTTTTCCCTTCCCATTTGCTATCAAAACAAAGCAAAATTTAACAAAAAAAAAAAAAAGACAAATAAAAAAGAACGAACCGAAACAAACAGAACCAGCAGCGAATTAGCTGCCTGCCATTGACAAGAAAACTGACTGTCAAAAGCAAAACCTAAAAAGTGGAACCAATACCCAATTGGCGGCTTAGCATAGAATACTTCACAGGACTAGCAAGGATACGCTACTCTGGCATCGAAAGAGGGAGAGGACCATTCTTCAACATGCAACTTGGCGGCAATTGAAAACTCATTGACAGTTGACAATTGAAAAAAAAAGCAACCACAACAACTACAACAAACACAATGAAAACAACTCTTCAAGAGTTGAGCCACAACAAAAAACAAAAACCTATCAAGATGCCTGAGGGGAAACTTCAAATTACTTTCATATACAACTCAATTTCAAAATACTCTAACCAAAACGATCACGACTTAAATACAACAACGAAAAAATTGGAAAGACTACAAGTAAATTATTTAAATATAATTTTAAGAAAAATTCTTTATATGACAAGAAGGGATCTTTCTCAAACCAAGAAAGAAGAATGTAAGACCAAACCAAATCTATTTGTTTATCCATTCATTTGTTTATCTATTCATTCCGACTATGATTCTAAGGCGCGTAAAATAAAAATAAAATATGTACATTATTTCATAAAAATAATAAACATATAGGTATATAAAAAAAAAAATAAATGTCTTAACTAAACAATTAAACAAACCAATCTTCCAACAAAAACTCTTTCACATGTGTAGATTCTTTAGTAGAATTTATCATGTAGGTAATACATTAACCTTCTTAAATATTCAACTTGAGTTGCTCTCATTTTTCTTTACCACTTTTTATTACAAAGTTTTCTCTCTATTATCGAAAAATGTATGCAGACCAAACACTACACTTTCTTTACTTACTTCTTCTAACTTTATTGTTGTTGCTTTTGGGATTTTCTTTTTATTTTTATTTTATTTTTTTTTTCTTATTTTTTATTCCAGAGCCGAATGGAATTTTATTTTGTGTTGTTCTGTCGCTGACAGGCAGCGACAGAGACGAAGGCAGAGACAGTCAGTATGCCTCTTGTTGTTGTTATTCATTTGTTCTGACTTGCTGAGACATTTTCTACATTTTCTATTTGAAATTGTCAGCCACAATTGATATGCATTGGCTGTCGATGAGAATGTCTCTTTGTTTTCTTCTCTTCTGCTTCATGCAGTCAGGAAATTGATTTTCAACAATCATATAGAACCACAACAAGTTCAACCACTGTCCCCCTTTTCCATCACTCTTCTCTCATTTCGTTTCATTTATTATTATTACAAATGAAGGGTATAAGAAACGCAGCAATTAATACAAAAAACAAACAAAAATAAAAAAAAGCTGAAAAACAAACAAACAATACCAATGTATGTATGGAGAAACGCTCAAATAAATTGCCAAACGGTTCAACGCGTACTCCTGAAAGTATGCAATGGAAAAATGCATTTAATTTTTGCTGCTTTTTGCTCCCCTGTACGTTTGTGTGTGTGTGCGGCTGAGAGAGAAAATTGTTTCAGTTTTTCTCGCACTTTTTTTTTTTTTGATTTGAAATTTAATGCACGTACTCAATGAAGAAATTCCAACAGCAGCGCATTAGTAGACAAGCTTCAAACCAGGGTCAGCTGGCCTTTTGGCACTGGTCTGTCTGTGTTGAGTAGGGCTAGCGGGTTGTTGAGGTAGCTAGAGGTAGAGAGGTACAGTGCCTGCCAATTGCTTTTCAACATATTTGATGCGACGACGACTTTCGACATTTTGCAACTTGGCCACGTACAAAAAAAAAAAAAAAAAAAAAAAAAAATTGGCAGCAAAATGCAAAGAACCAACAACTCTCAGACTTGACTCTGTTCCTTCTTTTCTGCTTAAGCATACAAACTGTATATAACGTATACGCCCTGTATGTCCATGTATGTATGTTTGTGTGTGTATGTGTGTGTATGTGTGTAGTGAAGTATACGCCATGTTGAACAACAACAAACATAAAATGTAATCGCAGCTAATAAGAAAACTAAGCAGATCCTTGCAGGTCACGATTTACGCTCGTTTCGCATTCGATTTGCGATGCGCCCCATTGGTCTAGCTAGACTCGATGCACTGTTTACTATGCACAGTGTGCCAAAGTTACACATACAACTGCAATAAAAACAAAAATTCCAACAATTTTAATCTTATTTTATCTATGGTTCCGTCACTTCAATTCATTGCAACTAGTTCACTCTTAGTTTAAGCGCGAGAAATTTTATTGGAACTAGAACTTCTTTAGTTTAGTTAAACAGAATAAAGATATGAGAAAAATGCATTTAATCAACTTCTCGTATCTAGATTCTAAAACAAGTTTATAAATTATTTTCACATAGATCACATCAAGTTGAATGAAATTAGATGTTCATTGAGAATAGCGTTTGTAGGACGTTTGAAAGATAAATATTAATAAATTCTTGTTGTTGTCTGAAAACTAGTTTTGTTTCAAAGCGATTCTTTTATTGAACCCATTCATTTAATATAAAAGATTTTAAAAACTAGTTTTCTCATTGTTTTGAAACCACTGTGCCTAGACTGGACTTGGACTGCCATGTC
Organism: Drosophila willistoni; assembly: GCF_018902025.1. Classification (NCBI taxonomy): domain Eukaryota; kingdom Metazoa; phylum Arthropoda; class Insecta; order Diptera; family Drosophilidae; genus Drosophila; species Drosophila willistoni. The sequence continues at coordinate 3,430,304 of NW_025814049.1, read as the reverse complement.
AATGGACATTTAATGGCGTTTGCCATTATGCGCCGCATCAAATGTGCCAAATACGCTTCGTTGGCAATAAATGCTGCATGGTGAGGTTTTTTCACTCTTAGATCTTCGAGGGAATTGTGGCGGCGAAAGGGTAGATTCTAAGGGGAATAGATTTTGGGTCGAGGTTTGTCTACGTTTGCCTTAAACCATGTCCTAGTCCTTAGACTAAGTTCTGGCTGGCCTCAGCTGTCCCACCGTTTGCGATTTCCAATTTTGTATGCAGCACTCTCTCACTCTCTCTCTCTCTCTTTCCATCTCAGTCTCCTACTCCCTTTCTCTGTTTCTCGTAATTTTTCGTGAATTTCTACACGTACTTGCATTCCATCTTCGTCGTCTTTGCCGTCCAGCACTTTGGCCCGTAGACTGCAGCAGTGGATTGTAAGCGGCATAACCTTTTGAATAAAATTAGCATTACCCCACGACCAGGTGGCATTCTTTCTCTTTGTAGAGAAGAAAGGGACTAATAAAAATGCTAAATGACTTTCGCAGCACCATATGATGTGGCTTAGTCATTAAAATGAATGAATCAAGAAACGTAAATAGTATTCATTGCAACTTCTTTTCAATGGTTTTTGGTCATCAAGCATAGCCGTTAAATTTATTGTCTTTAATATTCAATAATATAAATGATGTTATTTGAAATAGAAGATTCAGACACTTTAAACTAATGAGACTTAAAATAAATACATATTATGTTCTGTTTCAGAAGATAAAAACTACTTTTAAAACGAAAACAATGGAAACAATTTTTGCCTATCATTTTTTTTTTTTTTTTTTGCTGTGCTTAATTTAATATTGAAAATGAACTTCTGTTTTGTGTCCAACGATTTTTATCGGATAGGAAAACGATGCTCTATTAACTGGTTAATTGTATTGTACAATATTCTGATCGAAAACAAATTATTTTGCACTTTTTAGGCCACACATCAATTATGTTGGGTGCCAATAGGGGTAAGAGGATGTGGACGGACAAATTCTGGGCCTGGACCGGGCCAACGAAAACTAATTGGTGGAAAATGAAGTTTGGGCGCAAATTGAAATGCAATCGAGGCAAAAGCGGATTATTGAAAAACTTTTATGATTGAATTTTGCACAGGGTTGGCTGCAGCCCCCGGAATCCTTCCCCCAAAAACCTACCACACAACGCAACACACAAAAAACAAAAAACAAAAGTAGACTCTGCCATTGTGCATGTGAGTGAACATGTGTGTGTGAGTGTAAAGGGTGTGCAAGTGGGGAGTGGCAACAACGGCATGGGAAGACAAAAAAAAAAAAAAAATCGCCTTACTTACTTTCGCTATAAAAAATAAATATGCAATAAAACAAAACGACAACAGGGCCGACATATGCGTTATTGTGTTCCACTACCTTCCCCACCCCTCTGCCATTCCCTTCCCAACGGAAATATTTGCCTAGAAAACGAAGACATGAAAGCTTAAAAAATATATATAGCGCATTTGGCAAGACACAGAACAGAACAAAAATAACAATCCTTATGGTATGGAGGTACGTAAGGCGAAACGAAACCAAACCGAAACCAAAACTGAACCGAAACCGTAGAAAGACGAAGGCATTTCTAAATGGCAGTAGCAGGCCGAGCAAGACAGTGGGAAAATAGAGAGGGAGTGAGGGATTGGTCGGAGGACATTTGTAAGCGGGACAACAGGGCGTATTGTTATACTAAATTGCGCTCTCAGCTGGCGCACGACTTGACTGCATCATCATCTTCTTTTTCTTCTTTGGCATTTTTGGCATTTGGCATGCATCACAATTGGGGTATGAGAAAGCGGAGGAGGTCTCTGTCTCAGTTTATGAAGCATATGTTATTTCGCTCCTCTTACTGCACCCCTTTAACATTAGATGGCAATCATAAAAAAAAAAAAAAAAAAAACAGAAGAACTTTTATTCCTTGTAGTATTTACAGTACTCGAAGTATTGTATTCCCTAGGCAAATCACTGCAGTCAGATTTGCTCGATGGCTATAAGGCAAATCGTTTGGCATTTGTTTTGATTTGCAATGATTTCAAGAAACCAAAAGCAAAAGAAGCGCGACATGAGACAAAATGTCAGGCCATGTCATATGATATATGTCATGTGCGATATTTTTAGCCAATAAATGAATGGCAAAAAGAAACAATTGAAGAACTTTGAGTGTTCTTTTAGTTTTATTTGATGGATGGCGCACACAAATCATTCGAAATCTATGTTTCCTTGGTTAAATATTTTAGCATTAGAATTTTAAAACGTAAACAAAGAAATTTAAACTAAAACTTTAATCAGATTCTCATATTTAATTATTGGTATTATTACAAATATTCACGGTTCGATTTAAATTTATGAATTAACATGATTTTTCTAAAAGTTAAAATGTACGATATCAATTTAAATGCCTATTAATAAAATTAAAATTGAATTCTCCATCGATCTTGGGAGTCAACTATTCATATTTTACAGTCAACTTTAATCTCATAGATCTAGCCATGGATCTATATCTAGCGGTTTTAATTCCCGAATAATTTGTAAGTATTGTCATTTTGAAACTAAAATTAAAAAACCTTCAAACTCGAATGAGAAAAATTGAATAAATATTTAAAGACATGCTAAAATCATGATATTGTAAATGAATACTACAATTTCATCATCTAGAGAGTCAAAGAGTCCCAAAAAATTCTGATGGTCTTTTTCGCTTGTCTAGATAGTTTAATATTGGGGTCATAACTAACAACAAAAAAAATAATGAAATTATGGCGTTAATTTATTTAAAGAGGCATCACATTAGTTCATCTATTTGAATTGTGTGAATTGTTTTATTAAGTAAAGCAAAGAAATTTAAAAACTGACTTTTAAAACCAAATAATAAAAGTTACTGCAAATCCCAATATTCTTAGAGATTTCTGTTGGTTACTAACATTTTAAATATTTCTGGTTGATTATAAAAAAAAATCTCGTCTAGAAAACAACTAGTCCGAATAGTTTTTAAAATAACATGAGTTTATTTAAACTGTGCAACAAAGAAGGTTTTAAATCTTAGCCAGCCCAAAAGGTGGGCAGATTATCTGTTTGACTGTATAGGCCACAAGAACTTTCATCATCTATCATCAGCAAACATTCTTTGGACATAGAAAAAAGTGGGTATCTTAAAAATTTCGACTAACAAATGATCAAGTTCGCAGTTTATACATACATATGTATATAAATATAACATTGTCATACACTGCTGAGAAATTGAGAATTGTTTGTTAAAACACTAAATTGAAATTTGTCTATCAATCTATTACAGCACACAGCATTTTGACCTGACCTAAACACTGACCCTTTTAAGCAGCTTAAGTGAACTACCAACAAACGGTGTCGCTGCTTCTTCCTATGATAGTGAAAGTTTCTTATCATAATTTACAAGACAATTAGCCAGACGCTCTCTCTGTGTGCTTTCCGCTACTCTTTGGGTATTGGAAAAAAACTTTGTCTATGTTGTTTTAGTTGCCAGGAGAGCTACTTAAAGTTTAGAGCCCGTCGAGCCCGGCCCCTTCCATCCCAAATATACAATGCCAGACAATAATTAGCCAAATTTATTGTAATTAGACGCACACGCACGCCGCAACCAGACACAGGACCATATCAACTTAAGGAACTAAAGGAACTGCTAGCGACCAAAACATTTGTACATATGTGACCAGAGTCGAAGTAATTATTATCATTAGACCAAGACCATGCACATACGTATACCGTTGACTCCTTCTCATCACCTGGGTTTCTATGCCTCCTACTCCTTGTGGTCCTTTTCCCTTTTGGCAGATCCTTGTGGCAGGGTTGTCACATGTGTTGCGTAGCGAGTTGAGACAGCATTTAATTGCACAAAGCTTCTTTTGCTCTTAGAGAGTTTTTAAATAATTTAGTTGTGTCGTAAGCCGGCCAGAACAAGACTGTGTGTGTGTGTGTGTGTGTGTGTATAAGTGTGAGTGTCAAAGGCATATGGTGTAATGCAGTCGAGTCACGTCACATAAAAGTAGCTCGCTAATTTTTCTACCTTTTTTTTTTGGTGGCTCAAAAAGTTTTTCTTTCACTGCAATGCGCTGCAAAAAGAAAATTTTTCATTTTGTTTTTTGTTTTATTTTTAACTTTTCAAGTTTAAAATTCGCTTTGTGAGCTTAAATTGTGATAAAAAAGAAATGCTATTTTTTGAGTGACAAGAAAGCGGTACAGTAATCACACACACACATACACACACACACACAACAAATCGACGATAGTGCAACATGGCGAGTGGCTCACGTTTTCGTTGGTAAACTTTATTATTTCGTGTTAAAAGTAAATAAACTTAGCTCTGTTAAGTGAAATACAAAGAGTCCTACAGAATGGGTGGATACCACCTTTACATTGTTTGTCCTTTGTGGTGATGTCTCCCATCCTCCCATACTGTGTCAGCCAGTCCAAATTGAAATTGGACATTAGATGTCTCCACACACATATCCCTTCAGTGAGGGAGGTGTGTGCAGAAAATGGCAACTGCTGTTGTCGCCGCGGCTGGTGACAACTTCAACTTCAACAACAACAACAACATCAGCAACTCCTGTGGTATGCCCACAACCAAGAACACACACACTCTCATTGTGAATGACAACGCTCTAGTACGTGATTTCATTTCCGTTTTGCGTTTTCCACTCGTAACTTGACTCCATTCTCGTTTGCTTTTCCAAAAGCGCACTTTGAATGCCAAAACAACAAAAATAAACTAAAGTACAAAAAAAAAAAAAATAAAACCAACAAGACAAAACTGTGTCTAAGTAGTATATAACAACAGTTAGAAATGCAAAAGTATATCAAGTAAATGCATTTAACCTATAAGAAATCCATTTTAAAATCAACTACTTTCCGTTCATGGTAAAGTCGTTTTCGACAACCATTTCAGCTTGTCTCTAAAGCTGTTAATAAAGTCTAAGGGCCCAATCTGAAAATAAGTCAATATCGCAAATTATTCTTATCTTTATCTTTGTTATCTAAGGTGTTAATTTGAAAATTTTGTCATTCATTCTTTCATGCAGTAGGATTGTTTATTTTTTATCGATAGAGTGTAAAAAATTTAAAGAAATTTGGGTTTGAAATCATACAATTGTGAAACTAGACAACGATTCATTCTTAGCTAAGGACAAGGCGTTTCTCCAGTTTAATGAAATATTAAAAATATGAACTTTTAATTTGCAAATCAAAAGCCGATCCTTAACGATTTGATGCTTACGTATCCAAATATAAAATTGCGACTTGTTATGTATTGCCAATCAATTTAAAAAGTCCTTTTTAATCTGGAAGCTATGCAGATACTTTGAAAAAACTTTTCATTTCATGCTCTGGCATTTGAGTTTACATCTTACATGTTTGCAAAAACTTTTGTAAAAGCAAGAAACTAAGTATTATTATTTACCCATATAGTGTTTACAAACTTAAAACATGAAAAGTGAACCTTTCGACTGAAATAAATTCAATCAGCTTTAATTCTGTTGAATGTGGTTGGTATGTAGATATAATAAACAGTCACTAAAAGGTCTAAAAACATTTAAACTTATGGTCTGGAACTGTAATTTTTAAGCTTCAAAAAGTCCTGAAAAATCCCTCGATGGCACTGTTGAAGTGAAATAGAACAATGAAAGTTTTTCAGTGGTAATATTTGGTATTATTTCATGTATTTATCAAAAGAAAGATAATAAAAGTATATTTATGAAAAGTAACTGGGTGTTTCAAAATATTTTTACCTCCAAATAATGTTTCCAAGGTTCTGTCACTATTTTCGGTACGTTTTTCTGTTTAATTTGAATTACTAATAATGTAATTTAACCATCAACAATTTACATATATTTTAAGTTCAGACAATTAAATATATTTTGATTGAATTTAAATTATAGTCAAACGTAAATATAATGACTTTTTCGACTATACTTAAATATGCAATATGTCTACCATTATAAATATGTTAATGATCGAACAATCAGTATCATTTGATTCATCAATTAACTACTTTGTTGGCCATTTATCATATCTTTTACATTTCATCGAATCCATTACAAAAATTGATTTCAAAAAAATGTAAAAAACAGAAGCTAATACTTATTTAAAGCTAAACTTATTTTATAACAATCAAATTGAAATAAATGTAAGATTTTCTAAATTTGATCAGTTTTCCTTAGTGTTTGTTTTTTTTTTTTTGTTTGGGAAAACATTAAACCTTGAAATATTGTAACTAAAAGTAAACAAAATAAAACTAAACATATTATAAAATATAAGCTTAACTTAATTTTAATTCTGGTTTATTCCAAATACTTTTTCGACCCATATGCTGCTAAAGAAAACTAATTATCATAACCTTTCAAAAGTGAGCATTGAATTCTAATCTTTATATGATCGATGATCATTTTTGGAACCAAGATCAAAATGATTATGATAAAAGCGTGAAATATGTAAATCAAAACGATGGGAATTACCAAATTTCATAACCGAACTATTATAATATTCTTCGTTCCAGAGTTTGACGTCAAAATAAACTGGTTAAATATTCGAGAACTATGTAAATAATAATTAATTAATATCAACATATAAATTGTTTATCTTTACGAGACCATCTTAATTTTAGACTAATGAAGCAAGACCAAAAATAAACATAAAAGACAAGAAAAGAGTTGTCTAAACGACTCAACAAAAAAGTTGTAATACCAAAAAAAAAAAAAAAAGAAAAAATAAATTCAAAGTCAAGGCCAATGAAAAACAAAAAATAAAAACAACAACACCTAATTTCATTAGCTATTCAATGGGATGCCAAGACAAGAAAAACGATAAGATCAACGTGATTTTTATGGAGACTTAATGTAAGTTAAACAAGAGAAACAACAAATAAGAATAATTATGCGGATAAGTTGTTGATTTTGTTGTTGTTTTTTTTTTGTGTTTTTTTTTCCCAAAAATAAAACAAAAGAAAAAGCAAAGAAAACTGGGCCACAAACCACGCCAAAGCCAAGTTAACGGAAGCTATTGGAAACGCGTTTCTGCCATGCAAATTACTTGGAGGCTCACAGACCAAGACCCACACCGGGTTATAATCATCGTCACCATTTGCATAGTAAAAGATAAGCAAATTCAGAAATTCGACTCTCTGAAGATTTGATGATGCCAGATGAAAACTAAAATAAATAAAAAACAGCAAAAAAAAAAAAAAAAAAAAAATATGAATACAACAATTTTTAATGGTTGTATTTTGTTTTTTGTTTTACTTTTTTCCTACATGAATGTTATTAAGCTTAAAACCTGTTTACACCACCCAGAGTGAGTGAAGATATATCCACCGATTCTGACTAATAAATTTTCTAAATATGTGTTAGGTACTTATAAGATCTTATCATATCTCGGCATGCGAAATAGTAAGCGAAAATTTGTGTTTGCAATTTAGCAGAGCAAAGTGAGAAAACAAATTAAAACATTTGCCATAAATTTTACGCCAGCATGAGGAACTAATTTATTAGACACATTTTGTTTGCACCAAACAAGAGTTATAAAAAAAAATATATACATATATAAAAAAAAAAAAATAAAAACATAGCCAAAAAAAAAAAATTAATATTAATTTTTTTTTTCTCTCTCTCTCTCTCTCTCTCTCGTGCTTTGATTCTTTAACGGACCCAAAAACCATACCCAATCAAAGATGACATAACCTTGACGTAGAGTTCAAATCGAACCTTTTTATAGCCAGACCCATATTTTTGGTTTTTGCGTTAAATGGAACTGGTTTTTATTGGTTGTAGCAAAAAGGCATAGGCCAAGGGACCAGGCCAACATTAGATCATCAAAAAAAGAGATAACAAAATTTACAGTTTCACCATAAATTTTTTTTAGTGGGCGAGATGTGAGACAAAAGAGTTTGATTTGATGCCAACCAAGACACAAGAAGGTTGAATTAATTTTGTGATTTTTAACTTCTTCTTCTTCTTCTTCTTTAGTTTTACCAACTTGTGGCATATAAATTTGCTAACAAAAGTATATAATCATAGAATAATCTAACAAAATTTAACCAGTTTTTCAGTTTTTATTGATGGTAAATTTCCGGCTACACATTCAGACATTTGTCAAAACAATAAACTAAACGATTTACTTATACCCCTTACTATATACTATAACTATTTATTTATTGCCTTACTAACAATGATTTTTTTGGTGACTTATGAGAATTATGTGATTCTACTAATAAAACTTCCTATGAATAGTGATGTGAAAAATGTTGATTATTTAATATTTTGCAAAAATTTATTTCACGTTATTTAATTTAACAATATCCTATAAGATATTTTTGAAAAAAAACAATTGAAAAGACTTTTTTAATTTAGATTTAAACAATTACGATTTGTTAACTTGTCTTTAAGCCACTCTTTATTTATGTTGGCATCTTATTTTCAAGTCAGTCTACAATTAAAAATCTGCTTTGCTTTCCCAAAGAACAATTCAGATCCACATCTAAATCTTAAGATTCTAGAATTTCTCACACACTTTGACTTTAAAACACATTTCTATACTTTCTCAGCTGAATGATTAGCTCGTAAGTGAACGAGAATCTTTGCCAATCAGAAGCCAATTTTTTACGACTAAGTTATTCCCGCTAATTGATTTTTGAATATTGTCCAACTGGAAAAGTAATTTAAAAGATCACGCTGAGAGTTTTTATTACGTCACTTTAACAAGTGTGGGAATGCGAAAAAAAGCAAACAAAGCAGAACAATTTATCTAATCTGTTCTACTTAGACATACTTATTAGTCTAGATCTCTATAAAATGGATTTCTTACAACAAAATTACCAATGTTTTAATTAAAATTGAAATTTGAGAAACAGGCCTAACGAAAGAAGTTAGAGTTAATTTTTTGAATCGCTCCGAAAGTAAAGTAAAGTTAGGAAAAGCTTTCAATTTTAGTTCTTACAATTAGTTAGAAAATTAAGAATTGTTAAAAATATATTCCATTAGAGATATTAAAATCTAAGCTCTAGCTAAAACTTTAGAACTTTACTCATGTTCAATAAAAATTCTTTCAACTTGAAATACTCTGACATACTATGACATATTAGGTAGAAGATACTTAGAAGTAGAATAAAAAATATGAACTAATGCAGAGACGACACTTCTTTGATAGATTTTAGCCAGATGTCAGATTAATGCAACATTCAAATCAATTTCAATGGCATAAATTAAGACTGGTTAACGAGATGGTGAAAAAAATAATCATAGACGAAATCCAATCAACCAATTAAAAGTAGTTTTAATTCAACGATAACGAAATGCTACTTGATTTTTATTTTTTTTTTTTTTTAATTTTGATGGCCCCCAAAAACAAAAAAATACATACATAAATAATAATAAAAAAAAAAAAAAAAAAACATGAATACACATACATATTTAACGTTATTTGGAATAGTCTTAGTTATCCATATTCAATATTCAGATTACGAGCTACGTCAACCATTATGGCAGGGCAAGTCTTCGGCCGCTTCTTCGCATATTATCATGGAGCCGGACTTCAGGTTTTGTTTATTATTTTTTCTGACGCTTTGCAGAACTTCACCCAAGAGCAGAGCACTGTATATAAATAGTTAAGTCGGCGCGAATCAACAGACAGAAGCGCTTTCGAACGCCTTTGGAGTAGAAGCAGAAGAGTTTGTTGCAGCAAAAATGGTAAGTGCCTCGGATGCCAAAATATCTCTATTAACAAAAAGGATTAATATTTTACAAAATTTCTATAGAAATTCCTGGTTATTGCCGTTGCCTTTTTGGCCTGCGCCTATGGCGATGTCTCCCATTTGGGTTATGACTATTCACCACCAGCACCGGTTTACCAACCAGCACCTCAAATCCACTATGAAGCACCTGCACCCATCTCTATCCCGGCTCCTGCTCCAGTTCACATTCCCGCTCCTGCCCCCGCACCAGTGGTTATCCCCGCACCAGCCCCCGCTCCAGTTGTGATCCCAGCTCCAGCTCCAGTGAACACTTACATTCCACCTGCACCAGTCCATTACGAGGCTCCCGCTCCAGTTCACATTCCCGCTCCTGCCCCCGCACCAGTGGTTATCCCCGCACCAGCCCCCGTGCACATTCCCGCACCAGCCCCCGCACCAGTGCACATTCCCGCCCCCGCCCCCGCTCCAGTTGTGATCCCAGCTCCAGCTCCAGTGAACACTTACATTCCACCAGCACCAGTCCATTACGAGGCTCCCGCTCCAGTTCACATTCCCGCTCCTGCCCCAGCACCAGTTGTGATCCCTGCCCCTGCTCCAGCCCCCGTGCACATTCCCGCACCAGCCCCCGCACCAGTGCACATTCCCGCCCCCGCTCCAGTTGTGATCCCCGCTCCTGCGCCAGTTAAGACCTACATTCCTCCCGCACCCGTTCAGCATGTGCATGTTGAGGCTCCCGCCCCAGCTCCTGTGTACCACGCCCCAGCTCCTGCTCCAGTGTACCACGCCCCAGCTCCTGCTCCAGTGTACCACTCTGCACCAGCTCCCGCTCCAGTGTACCACTCTGCACCAGCTCCCGCTCCAGTGTACCACTCTGCACCAGCTCCCGCCCCAGTGTACCACGCCCCAGCACCTGTGGTCCACTCTGCCCCGGCTCCAGCTCCTGTCTACCAGTCGACCAGCAGCCTGCAAGCTCTCGAGGAGATCGAACCCGTTTCCGCTGATGGTTACCGTTACAAGACCGTCCGTCGTCGCGTCTACCGTCACCGTTTCTAAGTTATTCCCACAAGGAAAAACCAAAATACTTTAATATTTTCCTAAAGAATTTCCCATGGAATTTCTTAAGACAAAAATCGAACCCCTACGAAAAAAATTAAATTTTGATTGTTGAAAAAAAAAGCACATCCAATTGCCATTGAATTATCAAATTGTTTTCCAATCATAGCAAATCACATGAGAAATGAAGCCTGTAAAGTCTAACTAGCCGAAATTTAAATACACTAACAAAAAAGACTTGTATATAAAAAAACTCAGAGTCCAAAAGTTGGTGAACAGGAGAAAAACTGGCCATGCACAAAGATAAGTTATTTCATTTGTAAGTTCTTAGTGTAAGAGTTATAATAGTTTATTATTTTCTCAGCTTTTATATCAATTTACAATATTTAATGTTTTTCTAAAATGCACGTCTGGTCGCTGCCAGCTTTTCAGAACGGAAGAAGGTATCAGCGTTGTCTCTTTTAAAAGTCATCGATATCACAGCGTTGATATCGATATAACTTAATTGCTACATAATACAGGTTATCGCTTATACAATAGGGTTCATTTATATATGTATTGGATTAACGTTATTATTAAAGTAAGTAAATAAGTATTATATACATACGTAGACCAGGCGATTTATATGTAGCCTACTACATAACATTATATTTATATATTTAGGATATTAGAGCAAAATATTCCGTTCACAATCAGAAGACCACAAAAAAAAAAAAAAAACAAATTAGAGAAAAGTGAAGCAATTGTAGTTCGTTCTACCTTTCGGTATTCCACTCTTAAAGTTGTAAATTTATGAAACCAAAGAACCAGGCACTCGTTCGTTTCGCCTTGGTCTTGGAGAAATCAACTAGTCCAGCAATAGACAGACAAGGAGTTGCAACCAAAGTGACCTCCCCAAGGAATCGTCCATCGTCATTCCATGCACTATGCACACATCCATAGCCCAAACCATTCAGGCAACCATTTATCACAAAATTTATGGCCTGGAATGAGCTTTGATGATGTGGAAATTTTTTCTCGTTAGATTCAAAAGTTTTTCGTCCCACTTAAATCGATCGAAGCAGCGCCAGTAGAAATTGGCCTCATCATCATCATCTGAAGGAGGTAAAGAAAACCGCTGACCACTTGTGGCTGAAGGACTACTTTCCAGACCTCCACCCATCAGGAATCCGTGTACATGATGTTTGGAATCCAAATTAACAAGAAAATGCTGGCGACAGACTCTGCTGCTTTTCTTTTTTTACGATTTGATTAGGGAAATGTCTGGCTTTGGTTGCCGTCAGTCAGGGGGAAAGCTAGCCACAAATACCGCACACACTCACACACACACACACACACAAAATAAAAAGAAAAACCAATATACTAAAATTAATTATGTAATTAAAGCAAATATTTTTTTTCTTGTTGTTATTGCTACTTTATTGTACTAGCTTATATTGTTAATTGCATTTTGGTCGTATATTGGCAGCTCAATTAAAATGAATTTAAATGCATTCTCCCTTTTGATAGGAAAATCTTTGCCCCTTTTGCCTACATTTACTACATTTTTCGACAGCCAATTACAACTTGTTATGGAATATTGACCACACACACACACACACACACACACAGAGACAGAGAGAAAAGCACCCACATAGTTAGTAACTAATCAGTTGTGATTAGTTGTGTGGCATTTCAATGGTTTTCAAATTGATTCCCACAGAGAAAACAAATGACAGAATAAATTAGATAAGGTAAACAAAAATGTAAATTAAAATTTATAAGAAATTATAAAAACTGTGCTTTCATAAACATTTTAAGTCAATAAAACTTAAATTCCATATTTTTATTTTCCAACTTTTTCACAACTAACGATTTATTCTTATTTTCGATGAATGATGGAAAAAAACTAAAAGTGGTTCTATTATCAAATATAAATGAAAATTTAGGCAACACAATTAAATAATGGAACCGGTTCGATAATGTTGAAAAAAAAAAAATATCTTTAAATAACATTAAAATTCATTTTACTTAAATATTTCTTAGTTTAAGCAAAAGGCGGAAACCAAATTGAGAAAATAAAAAGTAAATAAATCGAAATTTGACAGTTAAAAGTCACAAATTACCCAGTTCTAAAGATTTTTTATATATGTATGTATGTATATGTATGTATACATACTAAATATAGACAGTGTCGGATTTAGCTTAAATACTAATTTTTGTATATTCACCAAAGATGGATTTGGTCGTTAGACAAAATTTATTAGAATTTCATATTTAATCATTCAATTTCATGTAACAAATTAAGTTGGGCCAAAAAGGATAACAGAAAGGACTATATTTGTGGTTAATCTTTGCTTAACAGGTAAGTGGCGGATCTGTAACTGTGAAATGAGGGAAAATTGTTTTAAAAGCAATCGAAAAGTTTTTTTTTTAAACATGAAAATAAATTTTCTAAAAATAAGCCTCGAATCAATCGTTTTAAACTTTAAAAAATTTTTCGCACCGGACAATGAAACAAAAGTGTTGGGCAAAATACGAGTATAGATATTAGTGTTGGGTAACGCCGCGGCGCTTGGAAGTGAACATTTTTCGAGTAAGTAAGTAAACTCGTTCGTCAAAATGAGTTGTTTGGTCCAGAACCAATTAACTGTAAAACTCGGCATTTGACAACACTATATCAGTAGCGGATCTGGGAAATGCCTAATTTTGCCCCCTAGCGTATGCATCATATGCATAATTAGATTTTTAAAGCGTATCAAAAAATTCGGAAAACTCTTAATTGCGTAAAGTCACAAGGTTTACTGAAGAAAACAAAATATTTATCCGGCCAATTGCTTACTTAAAGGGGAGCAGTTTACTCCAATTTCACAGCCCTAGTTTTTTGTTTTAACCAACACTATTTCAAAAAATGTGTAATACAAAAGATTTGATATTTCTATATAAATTCTTTAACTATTTACTTAAATTCTTTCAAATGAAAACTAGAAGATCTAACACAATTTTATATCTTTAATTTTATGTTAACTACTAACACTATTATTAATATTCTTGGCTTTAAGTTTTTCAGCATTTTCATTGCACTAATCCACATGAAACGATTAGTGGGCAGACAATCTGCCGTCATTTTGCTCGACAATTTTCAGCCTCATTGCATTGCGTTCAATGGGGAAAAACGAGCGAGGTAGCGAAAAAGAAATGAAATTGCAAACAATTGACAGTTGGTTGCATTTTCCAACCGCACTTAATTAGCAGTTAATGATGCCTGATTAACACGCATTATGGGCATTCGAGGTGATACCCACACCGGCAAGCAATTCAGGCCGAAACCCATCACCTGTCGCAATCAATGTAATACGACGCTTTTAGGCGGCGAATGGTTTACAAAAATAATCACAGACAGCGCCAAAAAGTATGCAAGCAAACAGGAACAAAAGTGAAAACGTTAAAAATTGATGCCTGAAATCCATGCCAAGCCAATGCAACTTTAAATCGAAGGGAGAGATCTTTTGGCAAAAATTGACAGTATCTGCGTAATTATATCGTCCAGTTTCCCAATACGATGTGAGAAGGGGAAACGGGGCAGATGTGTAACTGAAATATGCAAACGTTGACTGGCTCCATTTATTTTTACTGTTACTGCATATTGGGGCCAAGAGTTTTTGACGGGAAGGGGGTCAGAAGAGTACGTGAAGAGAGACGCGGCCAACGAAATCGAGCGAAACAGGCGCGAAAATAATCGTTAGCCTAGACAGGTGGGTTGTCGCCTCGCCTAGCCGGCAGTTGCACTTCATTTGCAGCATTAATTTGTCGCCCGTTGATTTATCTTGTGAAAAAATATATGTATATACATATACACAGACTAAATGTACATACATACATACACACGTTGGTACGTTCCAACGACGCGACGTTGGCGAATGAATTTATGAGTCTCTGGCTTTGGGTTTGGGTTTATGTTGGCCGGACGGCAATGGCCAACGAATCGACTTGTAGTGAGGGCCAGTGGGGGTATTAAAAAAAAAAAAAAAAAAAACCGTGTGTATTTAAAATCGATTGTTAAGCATTGTCAGCTGTTGTTTCAAGTTGGTCATGTCAAAATAAATATATCTAGCCAACAATGGTTATTTGCTTGCAGTTTCTTTTTTTTTTTTTTTTGATTGGTATAAAAATAAAATCAATAATTTAGTGTTTTTTTTTCTTTTTTTTTTTTGCTAAACACATATTTATACTTAGTTTAGCCATATATACATATGTAGATAAACTATGGAAAGGTCTTTATATATTTATGTAGTTATGCAAATCATTTGAATGCGAAATCGTTGCGTTCGAAGCGCGTGTCTTGAGTGAACACCAAATAAATATATAATTCAGTTCGAGTTTTTTTTTTTTTAGAGTTTGATCAACGTCTGCTGTTAGTAATGATAGAGCCTTGAGGGTTAATGAACTTTAAATCGTTTTTGAACATACAAATAAATTTGTTGACTTTAAATTCATCAAAAAACAAAACATTTTTCAACACTGTTTTGTTTTATTTCGAAAACGCCCCTCCACCAAATTCTACAGAAATCACTTTTGACAGCAAATCCCTATCGAAATATGAAGGGAATAAATAGTTTTAGAAATAAACTTTGATTATTTTTATATCACAATTGCTTTAATTTTTTTTATACTTATCTAAATTATTGATTGACGAGAACGTCTTTGAAAAAATCAAGCGTTTCTGATTTCATAATTGTTTAGCAACCATCCCAAAAAAGTTTCCAAGTGCTGAATAAAACCCTCAAAATAGTTTACAAAACAAAATCGCAATAAAAAATTAAATTAAATTGGCTAATAAGTTAAACATAAAAAAATGAATATGTGTATATTCGAAAGCATAGTTTATATTTCATTCCATAGAAATCTCGAGAATTTACTTGTAATCAAAACATGTTCACTATGTATACACAAAGCAATTTTCGTAACGAAATTTTATTTCTGCTTCTGTCAGTTTTTCAACATTTTCATCCCCATCATCGAAGGGTGTTCTCTCTCTATCAGTAGCTATAACCCGTCAACTATTAACGGGTAAACAACTAAATTACGTATACGCAACGTTGCATGACCACCAAAACCATTGTTCACATAAAGATACATAGGACAACAACCACAAAAGCGAAAGAACAAAACTAAAATGCATTTTGCCATTTCACTTTATTGGTGCTACGAAAAACAAAAACTAAATAATAGAATTGTCAAAATAAAAAAGGGGTTAAGTGCTTGTTTGCATAGCTTTTCGTTTTGTTCTTGTGAAATTCAACAAAAATTAAATCACAGTGTCGCGACATGTCGCCCGAAAGTCTCCATTTGATTTTCAACTACTTTTTCATTTTGTATTTTTTTTTTTTCGTTTTTTGTACTTTTGGCAACGCCATTTTCATTAGCAATTTGTGTAATTAAAACACAAGTGAAACGAAAAGTGTTGTCCTCGAAATTTGAGTGGATTTCCTGGCTCGCAATATCCCAACATTTGGCACCCACCACTCAACTTGTGTCAACGTGCCTGATAAATTACTCGAATGGTTACCGACTTGCTGGCGTCATGTTAAACTTTTGACCTGCGGAACTTCTACGCATATGAAATTTGATTAGTACAGATGTATACTGCCTCCTCCTACGTCTCTTAACCTTTTCCCCCCGAACTCAACTCTCATCAAAACCAAATCAAGCGGATTAATGAACTTGCTCACACACTCTAGACACAACTACTAAAGTTGTAGGCTGTAGACTAGTTCAAAAAGTTGACCAGATGCTTTGTCACTGTCGTTGTCTTTTTTTATTTTTAGTTCGATTCGATACACTAAATATTTTTATGCAAATGAAATTTAAATTAAAACAATGGCAACAACAAACAAGTACAAGAGACATTTGCCGAAGATTCACTTTTGGTTGAGTTACAGCGACTTTTGAAAACGCTTTAAAAAATATTAAATATAAAGAAAATTCATATTTGAAATCAACAATGGAAATCAATATCGAATTTGAATTATAGAATGAGCTGAAATAAGATTCACTCTCACAACATTCAAGCGAAACGAAAAATGATTTGAATAAGTATCAAAATTAGTTACTATGGTTGAAATGCACTCGAATTTCAAACTTTATCATGGTACATTTTTGGGTTACTAATTTTAAGCTTATTTTAAAGACTTTCATTTATTAACACATTTCTAGTATGTGGCCCATTGGGCTCATTGGCTAGTCCAATCCATTATTTTGTTATTGTCGAGTTGAAGTCCCGTGAAATCTGGGCCTTCGATGGAGCATTACCAAAAGGTACTTCCGTCGGGGTTAATGGAAATTAGTATTTGGTAAACATATTTCATATAGCTGAACACCTTTCACCAATTTTGTTCACTTGGTCAGTTCCACATAAACTTTTTGAGTTTCATTTTAATAATGATATCTTAAGCACTCTAGATAGATTTGTTTTTATATATAGTGAACTTAAAGAACATTTTAAAGAGGACATGTTCAGTTGATCAGTTTTGAGTGCAATCATCTTTTTGTTCACTCTGTCAAACTAATGAAACTGAAAAATCATAATAAAGAGTTAAACTTTTTTAATATTTATGAACCTTTTTACTTGATTGTTAAAAAGTTTTGTAAAAAAGAAGGAAAAGATTTTATCGCTTTAAATGGTTTCTTAACTTCTTGTTGTATAGTTGCTTGAAGAAAGACTCTAGACAATAAGAGTATATCTTTAATACTTATAAAAAAAGCAGTTATATACATATTTAGACGTTTTAAAGCTTTTCAATCATTACTCTAAAATTTCGGTTAATTAACGATGATTTAAGGAAATATCTAGTCTAATGTCTAACAAATAAAAGTTCATTTGAGGAAGACTAAAAAAAAAATTCAATTGAAAAATCAACTTTATACTGTTGAATATTTAAGTGACTTGCTATGTCTATGATCCCCATTTACCCTTACCTAATACCCTACAATGTAAATATATCTATTTAAACATCCATCGTCGTTTTGTTTCTTTGGCCATTAAATTCTGGTTTCTGGCATTTTAAAAGCCTATAATTTCCGGACTTCTTTTAATTTTGTCGTTTGTTTTTCTCGTCTATGGTTTGCCTACTGTTTGGCTTGTGTTTTGTTTTTTTTGCACCGCGCCCAGATTTTGGTATAAATACGCTTCATTTGATCTGTCCCTGGTATACTAGAAAATAAATCGTTCCAAGTAACATCTAAAAAATGGTTAGTTCAGGCCACACAAATAACTCCATTGAACAATTGAGCCAGAGGATTAATTTTCGTTTTTCTTGCAGAAATTCCTTGTTGTTGCCTTCGCCCTTTTGGCTGTTGCCCACGCACAGTACAACTATGCTCCAGTGGAGATCCCAGCACCAGCTCCTCTGCCCGTTAAAGTGGCCCCAGCTCCAGTGCCAGTGAACACCTACATTCCCCCAGCACCTGCACCAGTTCCAGTCGCCGCCCCCGTAAAGGTTGCACCTGCTCCAGTGCCCGTGGCTGCTCCTGTCAACTCTTACATTCCTCCAGCTGCTCCAGTTCATCATGTCCATGTTGAGGCTCCTGCACCAGCACCAATCAAAATCGAAGAGCCTGTCCCAGCTCCCGTCAACTCTTACATTCCTCCTGCTGCTCCCGTCCATGTTCATGTTGAGGCTCCAGTCGCTGCTCCTGCCCCCGTCAAGGTTGCGCCAGCACCTGCCCCAGTCCCAGTTTTGGCCCCACAGCCCGTTTTGGAGGAAATTGAACCCGTTTCCGCCGATGGTTACCGTTACAAGACCATCCGTCGTCGTGTCGTCCGTCGTCGTTACTAGAAACCTATTCTGAGCCTTTCATCAAGCTCAAACATTTCGAATTTACGACAGCAACAAGTGAAGTTTATGGAATAAAAAAACGAAACATATCTTAAGCATATTTCTCGTGAAAGCTCATTAATAGGAAAAGGGGGTAGGACCAGAGGAAGAGATGAAACTTTAGAAGAATTTGGTCTTACGAATTATAAACGAAATCTCTTTTAAGGAGTGATACTGGAATGAAAAATAGCAACTTGAATGACATTTTCCGAATTTTATTGATAGAACTTGTTCATTTATCTTTATCCTACCTTAATGACAGGTTTTTGTCAAAGGTTTTGACTGAATTAGTCTTTCCATTGTTACTCTAGAATAGGCTTTCTTTCAATTAGTTTCTGTAGTGTTCCTTGAAATATTAATTCATTTCTTAATTTGATTTGGATTAGTTTGTTTAATATGTACTTTATTTTGTTTATCTAGACCTTAATTTAAACGAGTAACTTTTAAAATCCGTTTACCCAGAGAACATGTATTTTTCTCAATACTTTATTTTTTAAGGAAGAAGATAATTATTATTGGTTTTTTCTTTAAAGATATTTGGATTATTGTCATTCCATTGCTTACATAGATGAATACACGGTTAGATTTTATCTTCTTAAGTTTTTCATATCAGTAAGAAAACATATAAGTTGTAGGTTTCTAAATTGCTTCGAATCTCATGGACAGAATTATGTCAGCAATGTGAAATGTCTTCATCATTTATAAATATTATATGCAACTTAAATTTCTTAAGTTAACACTAGAAGTTGATTATACTAAATCATTTTTGCACCACAAAAATATATTTTAGATTTCTAGCTCATTTATGTACAAAACTTTGATTATTTAATTTAAAGTTTTCTTAAGCAAATCAACAATAAAATATGAATTCCATAAATTCCTAACTAATACAATAAATATATATTTTTCTTTTTCTGGGACTATTGCCAATAGATATACTGATCTTTTAATCTATAACTTTACTAACTCATTCTTCATTTTTAATCTATTCTATTGCAAAGATGTTCCTCAAAATTCCATAAATTTGCTTATTTCTACCTCCGTTTTTCTCTACCATTCTATAGGATAAGCTACCATGTCATTATGTAACTTGTGTAAGAGCCAGCAGGCAAAAGAATCTCTTTGACAACAACGGAAAAAAGATTTATTTTCAGTTAATTAATTGATGCCGAAATGAAACCAAATCTAAGCAAATTATAAATGAATTTTTGGCATAAACTTGAAACAATGCCATGGGCTGGCATAAGACATACAAATACACATAACTTTGCAAAACATAAATCAGCATCGGCAAACCCAAAAAAAAAAAAAATAAATAAATAAAATTAAATTAATAACCAAACGTAAAACTATTAACAAAAAAATACAAAAAAAGTCAAAACAAAAGGAAACTTGAAAAAAAAAAGAAAAAACTAAAGCTAATTGTGCGTGTGGCCCATGAGCATTCATCAAAAGGTGAAACCAAAAGTAGAGGAAAAAAAAACACGAAACCATTATTCACATTCATATGGAAATGAAGATCAATGTTTTGTTTGATCTAATTAAAGAAGACAAACCAAAGTCAATGCAAAGCCAACACACTATATTTTTCTCTCTCTCGCTCGTCGTGAAACTCGTCAAACCACATTGACATTGGAGTGAATCGGTGGCCTCTTCCGACATGTTAGAGGGGCATGCAAACGGTCAGCCCCCATGCAATTAATTTCTCGGCTTGAGCTCTGACCCAAAGACAGATAGATAGATAGATGGATACAATTGAGGGCTATAAAAACCCATGACTATCATGGAGTTCAGCAGCAAACAACGATTTGTGATCCAAGCAGCAACAACAAGCTCAAACAAAACTCAAACCAACAATGGTAAGTCAAATTGAAAGGAGCCCGAAAACAAAAAAGGATTTAAATAACTTCAATAAAACGTGTATTGTTAGAAATTCCTGGTTATTGCCGTTGCCTTTTTGGCCTGCGCCTATGCCGATGTCTCTGAATTGAACTCTGGCTATGATTATCCTCAGCCGGCACCACCGGCTCCAGTGAAGTCTTACATTCCTCCCCCACCACCACCGCCACCACCAGCACCAAAGAACACCTATATCCCACCACCAGCTGCTCCGGCCAAGGCTTACATTCCACCCCCACCACCACCACCACCACCAGCACCAAAGAACACCTACATTCCACCAGCACCCGTTGCAGCTCCCGTTGAGACTTACATTCCTCCAGCACCACCAGCACCCGCATACATTCCCCCTGCCCCCGTTCAAGCCGAGGAGCCCATCATTGAGGAGATCGAACAACCTGCCCAGGATGGTTATCGTTACAAGACTGTGCGCCGTCGCGTCTTCCGTCACCGCAACTAAACCGGAGAATTCATTTTGTTGACTAATGAGTAAAGTTTTTGTTTAAAGTAAATCATCATTCATAAATGTGAAATAAAATCAATTTAAAAACAAATATTAAATATCTTATTAATTAGTAGTTTTTTTATACCGTAACCCTCTGCATTTATTGAGATGTTTTTCAAAATAAATGCAATCACTTAAGAAGCTTCTATCAAATTGTAAGAAGAACAGAAATCGAACACCCTGAAAAACTAGTCGGAAAAGAAAAGTATTCCTCCTTTTGGACAACATTCAAATGTTTATTAACTTAATTTGTTTCGGGCAGTAGCCCGTAATCTACATTAATGTATGAAGATTTACACTGCGTATGAGTAACATTTTTTTTTTATTATTTTAATGCTTCACATTTTTAATTCAGTATTTGGTATTGTTTTTCATTAAACCACCGTTTTTTTTTCTTTTCTAAGCTAGAAAAGCTAGGATTTTAGCCAGGAACTAATCGACTAAGTTTCCATGAACTAATCTCAAAGTACTTTAACTAATCTTTTAAGTTTCCATTAACCAATCTCAAAGTACTTTATATTTCACTTTTATGTTATAACATTTCAAAATCAGTTTATCGAAAAGGTAAACTCATGACTAAATCAATAGGTTGAAGCCTGTTAAATATAATTGTGTAAATAGTTTACAAGTATATCAATAATGATAATAAAATGAAATGTTTTTTAAATCATAGGCAGCACAAGAACCACCAAGTTTTATCATCAGCAGACTTCGCTAAAGAATCCACAGTTGTAATAACAATATCTTTAACACTAAAAGTAGTTGGGAATTCAAACTACATGAAGCGAAAAAAGAACGGCAAAGCTGCAAAGCTTGACCACAAGCCGGCTAAAACCTAGTTTTGATTAACTTTAAAAAAGGTCGAAATCGAGACAAACGAAAAATAATTTAAAACGTTTTAAATTCTATTCGCCAATTTACTTACTTCAGTTTTGGACATGAAGAGGAAATGTTTTTTAATCCAAGACTATCGAACAATATTAACGGGATAAAGTGTTTAGAATAGGCTTAAATTCGAAGCTAAATGTTATCGCTCGAATCGTTATCTGCCATTGTTAAAGAACTTTTCTTATTCGTAAAAGAGTTTTGACGATTTTGGGTCGTCTTTATGCAATTTAGGTACAAGGACTTTATTATAGGCTGACTTCTGAAACATGGCCAGTGAAATGAATCGAGCACTTTGGAGCAATGATTGCACGAACTATTTTTGAATTTAAACTCGACTTCAAAAA
The DNA here is from genome assembly GCF_018902025.1 of Drosophila willistoni. NCBI lineage: Eukaryota > Metazoa > Arthropoda > Insecta > Diptera > Drosophilidae > Drosophila > Drosophila willistoni. The sequence continues at coordinate 3,408,017 of NW_025814049.1, read as the reverse complement.
CGATAACAATCTATGCATGGTTATTGCTTGTAACAACTCCGATTAGCAGATCGAAAATGGCCAATTTATTGAGATTATGTGGAGCCAATTGAGTTAATCGCATTTCCATATTCTCATCCATTCTATTTTCAGCAAAGCTTAAGTAAAAGATTTACAACAAATCGCTGCACTTTAATGGCATCAAATATTTCCCCCCCTTACTTGACAACAACTTGCTCAATCAATTTCAAATTAAATTTACAAAAAAAAATGTCCATGTATTTGATAGATCAGACAATTTGCCTGCTTCAGCCACCAACCATGCCTCCCATGCCCAATTTCATGCCGGCAAAGCCTAAATAAACCGCTCAAGGCCAAACACATGTTAGTCGTCCAGTTGTCTCCCTTCAATGCCAACGCATCCCTTTTTTCTGGCTACATTCTCAAACCCCCATTTACCACTTCTATTGTCGGCAGTAAAAAGGTCAAACCAACGACTAGACCAATTTGACTTACCAACAAAAAACCAACAGAAGAGGAAATGGGAAAGGAATGGAGAAAACGCCAAATCTGTTTCAGCCAAATCAATGGAGCTTGGTCAGAAATTGAAAGAGAAGTTGACATGGGGTAAGGGGTCAAGGAATCCACCCATCCAGCCAAAGCAAACAAATACTCGATTACAAAATCAAACAGTAAAAACACAAAAAAAAAAATAAATAGAAGAAACAAAGGAGCAAACGTAGTGAAATGTTTGGCCATAATGCAAAATAGAAAAATATGGGAATTCAATAAACTCAAAGTCAAAGCAAAAAATTGGAACTGATGGTAAGGACCATGACCAGGCTAGGTTGTGAGATCGTGGAAACACACTATTCTACAAGTCATTTGGCCAATTGCTAGTTGACTTGGCTGACACAAAAAAAATAAAAGAAAGTTGACAATATTTTGCACTCACTTTATGCTGATGACATGCAAGTGGCAAAATTATTTGTGCACTTTTTTTTCCTTTTTACTTCATCTTTGGTTCAGCTCCTTTGGTCGTGCCTTTTATTTTTTACTTGGTGTTTGTTTTTTTCTATTTTTTGTGCAAAATAATGAGCCAGCCAAGAGGCAGACAGATCCCACACACACACACACACACACACTCCTTGTTCCTTGTGCTCTGTGCCCTCTTTGTGTGTGTGGGTCTTGGAGTTCTTTGTCCCTGACATACGGAAAATTCCCCATGGAGTCTATCAACAGTTGATAAAGCACAGAAATGTGCGTAAGAAGGAAGGACGATGCAAGACCAATACCTAACTATGTGGGGGTTTTTGTGTGTGTGTGTGTCCTTTTTGCCTTTTTGGTATGTACATAAGTTTATTATTTTGAAGGTAATTGGATTTGTGTTGCAGCGCGCATCGCAACGCCGTCCAGTCGCATATTCTGCGGCAAAATAATAAGAAAATATTTATTTATTTTTGCCTTTTTTCTACTCATTCTCCTTGCGACTTTAACGTTGTCGTCGTCGTCGTCGTCGTCGTCTTGGAAGTCAGGCAAGAAGGACAATGAACCAGTGAAGATGTTGGCAATATTGGCGACAATCTCAACATATGCTAGTTGCCTCTGGACTTCTATAGACGGCTCTTTCTCCTGCTGGCCAGGGAGTCGCCATTGGCCATTGTTTGCAGTCGTAATTGTTTTCCTAATGGATAAAGTCTATAAATTTCTGTTCACGACGCACAGCCAAATGCGAAATATGTCACGAATGTTAAGCGTTTTATAAACGACTTGAGAGTCCAGAGAAATGTGACAGAGAAAGAGAGAGAGTAAGAGAGGCAGAGATGTGACGATTTATCGCCGGCAGGCACTCAGCATGTGTCTGAGCAATGTACATATGTATATGGAGATCTCACTGGTTAAATGGCTGATGCACTTGCCAATGAATGACAAATGAAGCTGTTGATGGAGTTCCAATGGCGCACACATACATATACATACATGAACTTGTATACAGGAAGCTAGTTTAAAAATTATTGAAAAATTACTGACCCAAGATAAGAAGTTCTCTAGAGAAGCAAATAACTATTTAAGTATAATGTAAGCTAAAAATGTAAATTCTTACTTGACATAAACTCGAACAAGTTATTATTAGAACTAAACGGGATATTCATGAAAAATATAAGGTAAATGTATATGAAACCTAAAAAATTTCATTAAAAATAAAGATTAATTAACAATTACAGAATATAATAGACTATTTTTGATTTCTTAAGATATCACTGATCAGTCCAAAAAGAACAAACAACAATGGACAGTAAAGCTGTATTTTATGTAAAGTCATATTCCAGAATAATAAATATTCTAATGAAGTCAGGTTTTTTTCAATATTTTTACAACATTTTTTATTCCCATTCTAGTTATTTTTTTGTACCCAACACTAATTCCTTACATATTTTACGCTTTTCAACAATTTCAAAATCAAACAAGATTAGTTTTAGTGAAATCTGCAAAAATAAATACCGAAAAGAAGAAGAAATAACTCCAACTACACTCGAGTATTGAAGAGACTAAAAAATACTTGTCTAACGCATGAAATTAAGAAATAAGTTTCAAAGAAAAATTGAGCTAAACTCAACAACAAACAATGAAAACTATAATACCTGTCTTTCTCTGTCTAACTAATTGTATTTTATTTTATCATAATGTTCCTGTGACAAATACTTTGATCTAAATCAAAGTAAATACAAGACAATGCAGTAATTTTTCTTCTCATTTTTTTGTTTAACTAATTTACTCTCATTTAATAATGGTGATCATAGTAATAACAAAAACAACATATTTAGGATCGTAACAGGAAATTTGTCTAGAATTTAGGCACGGTGACGGAAAACCCGACGACGGACAGTCTTGTAACGATAACCATCCTCAGCGGGTTGCTCAATCTCCTCGACAACAGACTCCTCGGCTTGAACGGGGGCGGGGGGAATGTATGCGGGTGCTGGTGGTGCGGGAGGAATGTAAGTCTCAACTGGGGCTGGGGCAGGTGCTGGTGGCACATAGGTTTCTACGGGAGCAGCAGCAGCTGGAGCGGCATAATCATAACCAGGGGCACCCAATTCCGAGACATCAGCAAAGGCACAGGCCAAGAAGGCAACGGCAATAATAACGAATTTCTGCAAATTTTTTTTAAGTAAAATTGATAATTAGAATCCTAATTCGTTGGGATGATTCTGCGGTTAAGTCCGTTTTTACCATGTTTATGCGTTTTGGGCTTGTGCTCTACTATGATCAGCAAACTTTCGTGTTGTGCTATGACATATCGTGTTTTCTATGCCTTTTATATGATGATTGTGACTCCAACTGAGAGGAGATCAACTCAATGAAGATCTTCCGCACTTTGCAGTGACTTTGAACTTGATCGTTTTTGGCCAGCAGCCGCCGCTGTGATCGATGGATGCTTAAAGTTTTTTTGGAGGCCCGGATTTAAAACCGGTTTCTTTTTCACACTATTTTGATGCACAAACATCTTTTTCATTAGGTTCGAGGGGGGGAGAGAAAAAAAAACACACACAAAAATACAAAGATTGATGGAAATTACTCACACTCACGTTTCGTGTTTCATTTCGTACTGCATTGTCTTTTGGAGTGGCGGCCAATTGATTTGTTTGACGGCCTTTAGAGGTCAACGGGCTGCCCTTTAATTGATTCGCTTGTTGGACAACCTCAAGCAACCTTGGTCCGAACATGGCCCCCGCATGGGAGAATACATGCCACTTGATTAAAAACCAAAATTAAATTTGTATTTTGTTTTCATTTTGTTTTTTATGGCTGACCTAACTTGAATTACCTGAAGAAAATAAATGTGGAGAAAGGGGGAATCTGCCGGATTCATACATTTTTGTACAATGGCATCACCAGGCAAAGGAATTAATAAAAAAAAAAAAAAGTTTTAAAATAAATTCAAAACCACCTTTCGCAATATTTGAATATAATCATTTAAGGAAGTCTCAAAAATTGCCTATAAATCAATGTCAGCAAGTTGCTCTTGAAAAGTTGTTTAACTTAACTGGAAAAAAACAAAGTTCTAATTAATCAAAAAATCAAAGGCCTATAATTTTAAAGAATTGGCAAATTTGTTATTTTAACATAAATAAAAATAAAAAAAAACAAATTTTTTCAGTAATTTCAAATTTACCAGCAAAAGAATGTTAACATTTTTTAGGGACAAAACAAATCAATGTCCTCTTTTAAATATCAACTTTTATTTTGATTTTCATTCAAGTAATTGGTACTTTTGGGAGTAAAAGTCAAATTTATGATCTTAGTTTGCTTTTAAATTTTAATTACTAGCATTTATTTATTTAATTTTCTTTAAAACTTTTTAAAACTACAAAATCTTTATATATATGTATGTGTTATATCTCAAAATGATGTAATACAAAACAAACTGCTTATTTTGGTTTGTTTCCAAAAATGGACCGTTTATTAAAAATTTGAAAAAAATTGTGATAATCGAATCAAAGGCAGGACCAAACTCAATTGTTCGACATTTTTTCGATTCCTGTATATAGAACTATATTTTATAAGTTTGTTCAGTAATTATCATGGTTTTATACAACATTTTTTTGTGAAAGTCTTTCATCAGAGTTGTCATTTTTTGAAAAAGGCTAATTTTGCTTAGCTTATTATTCAGAACAAACCTTTTGGTACAAATATTTTTCTTGAAATTAGATAGGCTCAAAATTTTAAAAAGATATGAAGCCCCCATTTCCATTCCATTGAGTAGAATTGGTCCAAAATTAAACAAAAAAATCCAACCAAGGCTTCTGTTTTTATTAATATTAAAAATCTTTCTATTCGAATTTTATTCATAAAATTATGTCACTAACCATCCAAAACATAGATGGGACAAACTCATGATTTTTTGATTGCAAACGCTAGCCTAGTCATGGAACCCCAGAGAACTTCGGGAAAACCCGAACGTTCGTACTCTCAATGAGAGTGTAAAGTGGGGAGAGGGTCAAGCAGCCATGGGCCTGCCTTCGTCGTTCTGTAGTCTGTGCTAGACTAAATTATTTTCGTAATCGGCTAAAGCTAGATTTCAGTGTTGGCAAATGCTATTTTTTTATTTGGCGCGTTGTTTGACCGCCCTGGCAGCCGAATATTGTATTCTGAACTATATTTGTTCTCTAAAATCAAGAAATATTGTAAACTGAACAATATTTTCGTTTGTTGAGAATAGTGCGAACAAAAGTTTCAAAAAGCGCGCGTATTCGAGTATCCGATATTTGGCATCTGGCAACGCTATCTCAAAATTTAACAGCTTTTTTTAGCCGGAAATAGCTACTTTTAGCTATAATCCCGCTAAAAACTTAATTTTTCCTTTACTTCATAATAAATTGCAAAGGCGTGCTCAATAGACTAAAGCCATATATCTAGCAAATAAGTATAATTATAAAGTACCAAAACAAAAGCTTATGCTATATGCCAAAGGAATTATATTTAGATATATATACGTATATAGTATATATTTATACCAATTTGAGTTTCACCGACTTTGTAGTTGCTCAATAGTTTGTCACGGTTTATTTTTGCACGTCAACTTAATGACCTATCAAGGAGTAGACCTAAGAATCATTCAGCTGCCTCGTCTAACAAGTCTATTACTGTATCCATTAGATGAAGATTCCGAAAGAGAAAATCGACTTTTTTTATACAATAATATCAGAAAAGAACCTTTGGGCTATGCCACAGAGAATATTTTCCCAATTATTTCGTCTTAATCACTCCACTGTGCGCTTGTTGAATCGCAGTTGGTAAGTTTTGAGCAGCTCTTGATAATATTGCAAATAATTTTCTTTTTTATGTTGATTATTTTTTGTTTGGACTACCGTACATTCCTACTTACCTTTGGTTTTCACCTGCAAATGGTTGTGAATTCTGTTGGCTGCTTATTCTCTTGCTCCCTTTTTACAGCATTTTTTATGAAGTTCGTTTTCATTTGTTGTTTGTATGTATGTATATGTATTGGACTGTTGGTCGGTTGGGCCCATCATATTTTAATGTGGCAGGATTCGCGCGGCTTTTTCTATGTTTCAAATGATTCTCAAGAGAGATTTACAGTTCGTGATTTTATTGGTTTTGCTTCTTGGTTACGTTTCGTTGCGTTTTTGTTCTTCTTCCTTTTTTTTTTGGGGTTGAAAAATGTTCAGGTATGTTCTGAGCATGAGGGTGAGATTTGAGGTATAAGGGTGATTGGGGGTTTTGTCTGGTAAGATTGAAATGAAAAATCTTTGAGCAATACTTTAATGGAATTGTTGGCTGGCATTTTAATTAACACTCTTAAGTCTCCTCGGGTCCCACGGTATTAACTTTGGCCTAAGCCGTTTTTAATTTCTCTAGTCAGTCGTATGGTTCTGGCCAGTTGGTGGCGGCTCACATAATTGAATTAGCCAAGAAACAACGACAATGCAGCGGAACCTTCTTTTTTCATGCTGTGTTATCCTTGATAATTAATTTAGACGCCCATTGTGTAGTGGACACTTCAGACTACTAGACTTCCACACGAAAATCCCTTGCCGTTTCACATCACGTGCCACGTTTTCTCTTTATGTCGGATGGTTTTTATCCCCATTCCAATACCATAAATCGCCTAGCTCACATATAAAGTTGACCAACGACCAAAAAAGAAATGAGGGAACGAAAAAAATTCAGAAAAAAAAATAGTGTAGAGGATTCCCCCGTTTTTATGGGATAAAAATGAAGCGGCAGTTTTGACAACGCACGTTCGTTCTTCCATTCGTTCGTTTGCCATGTGAGGGAAGTCTTTTGGCCTGGCCTTTAGGTCAGGTCATGCCGCTTGCATATGAAAAAAAAAAAAACGAAAAGTAGAGACAGGTACAAGATGCACACGTAGCACGCATTCGCATTGAAAGTCAGCATCAACTTGCCTTTCGAAACTAAAAATGGCATCACCTTTCGTTTGGTGGGGGTCGTCTCCGAAATTGAGTTTACAGCTTACGCTTACAACACGGTAACTGGTAGATATACCTATTCCAATACCTATATATATATATATATATACATATATGTGTGTGTGTGTGGTAGCGATCATAATTAAATGTCAAAAATGACGCTACGTGCAGAGCAAACAAAATCAGCTAACTGAAAGCTGAATATAAAAGTAATGCCAAAGGAACCTGAGCTCCTTTTCGGCTATGGCATGTAAAATATGAAAAAGTAGAAAAAGTTTTTTTCTTTCTTCTATTTTTGCCAATTTGATTGGACAGAATAGGTAAAAGAAAGTTATCAAAAGTTAAGGCGTTGATGTTTCAGGATTTTAAAGACAACAAAACTTGAAACAAAGTTAAAAAAGTAATATAAAAAGAAACAAAATTATTTGAAAAGTAAGATTTTGGTAAACTTTAATTTTTGAGTTTTAAATACAGTTGGTTCTCAATTATCCGGGACGGTCGGGTCCAGAGCCATCACGGAAAATCAAAAAACTCGGTAAATCGACAGTTAGAATGAAACAAATTCAACTTCATCCCGGATAATAGGGGTGCCCGGTTAATGGGTGGCCGGATAATCGAGGTCCAACTGTATTCAAGGAATATATTATACAAAAATATATATTAGCGCGATGGATGTATTTGAATTTTAGCTTTGATTTTCTCGACTCCAAAGTAACTTGATGAGAAAATTTTTATTATTTTAGTATTCTCCTTTTTTTAGTAGCCTCCATTTTTCCTGGGCTAATATTTAGCACGATTTTTTTCCATTTTTTACATTATAGATACACATACATGTGTACTCTTTAAAGAAGTTGAAGAAGGATATCTAAATGAATAAACTGCATACCAAAAATGTTCAATTTTAAACTCCAGCATTCGTCTTGTGGCCATTCATGATTCTGAAATTTGTTTGTATGTTTTTTCGTCCTTTAGACGAAGCCGTTTTACGACAGGAATTTATGCTAAAATTAATCAAATTTCCCGTCAACAGATACATTTTTTTACAAAAATTGGATACAAATTAGATAGTTTTCAATGAGTTTCGATTAAAAGACATCAGACAAAATTTAGTCAATTCAATTTTTTTTTCTAAATTAATAATCTGAGCTTAACGAAAATATGTTATATAGATAATCACACTTAAAATTGAAAGCTGCTGCAAGTCAATCAATCAATTTTGTCAATCAAATTAGACACTTTAATATGGTAGTAACGTATTTGTAAATAAGGTATATTTTATATATGTATGTACCTATACTGAAATTTTTAATAATATTTAATTTTTTTAATAAACTGCATTTTACGAAATGTTTTTTTTTTTACCCTCCATATAAATCCTTAAAAATTATGATTAAATAAAATAGGTTTAAGAATCTATTTTAAAAGAGAAAAGAGACAACTTTGACATTTCTAGTTGTCTATTCTTATAACTTAACTTCTTAAAAAATTGCTCAATTTTAGGCACCGAGCAAAATTATAACTTTGCATACTTTTTGTCGTTGAAAAAGAATTAAATACCATAGGGTGAAATTTACACAGTTTTGTGTGTTAATAATTAAAATCAATTGCTAAAAATGTTTGAAACTGTAACAAAATAACAATCAAAACAATTATTTATATTTACAAGATCCCGGAAGGGATAGGCTCGATATTTAAAAGTTTTAAATTAGAGTTTAGTTAAGGGAAAACTAAAAGGACAACTTTTTTAAACGAATTTTTTTATTTATACCAAACAGAACTTTCAGTAAGTTTGATCCTGGTAAATTTTCCTCTATTTTTTTATTCATTATCCTAGGTTTAGGAAATGCAAATATTGAAATGCTTAAAAATAAAAAAAAATGCTTTTACTTATGCTTTTCTTTCTTATATTTTAATAGCCATTTTACCTTCGCCAAATAAGTTTGTCGAATACATTTTCAGCAAAAACTTTTTTTTCCCACTCGTAATGTCAATTTATAATTTTCTCTATTATCAACAATAACCATTTGTAATCGTTTAATTTAGGTGAATACAACTTTTATGCAAAACTACAAGAATAAAATGAAAAAACGTTGTTACCAAAAGTAATTTAACATTGGAGCTGATGCTGCTGGTACTTTTCTATGAAAAACTCTCGAAAAAGTAGCTGGGAACAAACTATTTAAAGTTTTTTTTCTTATTTTTATTCGTTGATGTTGCCATCACCCCCTTTGCTTCATCTCCACCCTCTTTTTCAATATGTATTGTACTTGTTTTTTTTTTTGTTGTATATTGCCATTCTTTATTATTTGTTGTTGTTGTTGTTGTTGCATATGCATATTATACCCCCGAGGCATAGAACTACATACTACCTCATACCAGGACTTGCTTGGGTTATGAAAAAGTACTTAACGTGCACAAAACTTATGTGCCAAGAGACGTTGCTCGAGCAAAAGTTACAACGACATACCAATTTTTCAAAAGAGGGCTAGAGAATCATAGTGGAGTGGCGGAGCCCTCTTGGCAAGCTTATAAAATATTGCCAATAATACGAATGTTAGAGTAGCGGGCTACTATCATGCCCAGCCCTGCCCTGCTTAAGTCTGCCCCATCCTGTAATATCCTTACTCATTCTCCTATATGTTATTCACTCAGCGTCAGAGACAAACTTTCTTAACACAAAACGCATTTTTCAATTGCAAACTTTTTAATGCACTCTTTGTGAATAAACAAAATAGCACAGAGAGACTCCACAAAAAAAAAAAAAAAAAACAAAAATTCTAGACATTTCACAAAGGCAAATCTCAATCAAAAGAATGCTTAGACCTCCTTCAGATTGATTGGCTGGCCAACAAGAATTTGTCACCAATTCAAACAAATTCCAAAAGATTCCACCCTAAGAGCAAAATGAAAGAGGTCTAAAAAAAGGAACACCTTTACAAAAATATCTAGGCTTTTATGTAACACACTCCCTCTTTTAATAATCCAACTTTAAATTGTTTAACTGCCAGTATCAAGTTTGACTTACTAACTTTTAAGCAAGAATCTTTCCACAAATACTTCCAAAACTGGAGCCTCATCTTCCGACACCCCCTTGAAACACATTTCATATTTCCTAAATTAAATAATTAAACTGCAAAGTGTTCCCAAATAGAAACGTACTTGTATAAAGCTGTCAATCCTCAATAACCTCTTGCAATATTTTAAAATATTTTCTTTTAATTGAAATTGATTAATAAAAAAGTGTAGATACACCACTCAGAATTCGTTCTACTCGTTTTACCGAGCGATCATCGAAACGCTGCGCCCCCAAAGAGGGCACTGCGAAATACCTCACGCTGCCGAATAGAACGATCCAACTCATCAACGCGGGTGTATGTGGCTTTCTTTCAATGTGAAAGTAAGTGAAGACTGACTACAGAAATGATCCTGTGAAGTATAGTCTTAAATTTTCAACGCCCGTCAATGGCCCCTTGGTGCTGATCGAGCTAGAACCATTTGGGAATTCTAACAGGCACATTGAGAAAAAACATATCAGTTGTGCGGTGACACATACATATACAACACGTTTTTGTGTAATGCCTACAAACAGAATTACGTAAATCTTTTCAACTACAAGTGATCACAAAAACACAAAATAGATGAAAAACACAAATAAAAAGAAAACCTAAAGGGAATTATACAAAAAATTATTTCCACTTGGCAGCGGTGGGATTCGAACCCACGCCTCCGAGGAGACTGGTGCCTTAAACCAGCGCCTTAGACCGCTCGGCCACGCTACCATGTCTGTCGACTGAGACAAATGACACAAAAACCCGAAGGCCTTTTCTCTGCTTGAAAATCTTCAACAATTTAGAACGTTTCGATGTCTTTTTTCAATGTGTTCTTTGGAATCAAAACTGATTATCCCACAATCACACTGCACTTCCCTCTCATTCAATCCTTTTCTCATCCAGCCTTGTTAGAAAGGGTGCAGCTTTTGTTTCATAGCCTTTTTTGTTTAATTGATAAACTATTTTGTCAAGTCATTCATTGTCATTGAAGTTCTTTTGCTGCCGGGCAGCATATCAATTGGGGAAAGCTAGACTATTTGCAAAAACCTTTTGGAATGCGGCTTTTGTTTAATTCCTTCGGCAATTCAATTTGTAATGCAGAGGCGTAAGAAGCGCCTCATTAAGGGGTTTTTGGCCCAATATTATTAAACATTAAAATAGTTTGGCATTAAATTAGTTAAGACTGTCAGAATATCGAAAGAATGTTGTTTATAATAATTTGGTAAGAATTACAAAAGCAAAACCATACTACACTTACCTCACCGTTTGCTAGCGACATTATTTTCGTCTCTGTCACTCCTTTAGCCTTCTTGGCACCATGTATGTACACACATACATACATACATATTTAGACTTTTGCACAGACACAAACTTATGTACATATATTTTACACACAAAAAAAAAAACACAAAACACAACAAAACAATTAAAAATCGTTTGATTGATAATAAAACAACTAAAATTTTATAATTTACACTTAATTATTGATTAAACTATTGATTATTGATTAAACTAATTTGTACTGACAATTAGTTTAAGTAGACGCGACTTTGCTAAATATTTTGATATGCGACTTCCATTACCCGAATAGCAAGAATAAACCACAAAGACAAAGGGAACGAAGGGGAAAAAAATCCACGAGAGTGATGCCAAACCACTACCACTTCTTTGGAGCATCATCTATAGCTATTGCGCTCACACTCACAATCAGTTACTCACTCGCATTTTCGTTAATTGCTTGGCACAAAAAGAGGCAAATATAGTTGTCGCTGTACATACATACATACATATGTATATGTATGCAATTGTAAGATGAGTTTCACTGAGAAAAATAAAAGCTAAGAAATGTTGCTTCAGTTAAGATACAAAAGAGGGTTAAAAATATAGCCCAGAATTAATTTTTTCAAGTGTAGCATCGTGTCAAAGGCTTCGTGTTGACGTCGGTCATCACACAGATGCCAAATCCGAGTAAGCATTGGTTCTGTTATTACTTTTCTCTCTCTTACTCTTATGAATGCTGCATGCCATTTGACCAGCATGAGTGCGAAAGTGAAAAATTGGCGAAAACAACCAAACACTGACTCCAAAAACAATATCATTAGGTTTTTTTTTTACGATTTGATGGTTGGATACTAATATGTACATATGTATGTATGCAGAAATGAATATTAAATATTAAAGTTAAATATTGAACAAGGTCAATTGAAACAGTTATGCATTTTAGATAAAAAAGACTTTAATTTTGCCAGTTTATTTAGAATTTGTTGTTTCTTTATGATTTTATTGGTAGAGATATGCGTGTAAATAGGTACAAATATACAGTATCAGTTCATTTAATTTTCCAAAAACGTTTTCAGTATAATCAGTTTAAATCAAGGCACATGTTTTCTAACCCCTCTGCCTACGTCAATGTTTGGCAATTGTTTGAAATTTAATTTAAATCGGACATGAAAAGCCTCCTATTCAACAATAGACAACTCACTCATTCCGCCCACATTCCTGGATAATGCCCGCAATTAACTCCATTAGCATTTTCACCTGGCTGCCAGTTCCTAGAATGGTACGTGATTTTTTTTACATTTGCCATTCGTCTGGGTGCTAGGTGCTAGGAAAAATTGAACAATTTCACAATTATTTGCGCCCTTATTGCTTAAATTTTGTATAAATTTCCCATGAGTTTGTGTGTGTCTGTGTGGTAAAATATTTTCTATGCTGGCTCGACCTTTTATTTTGTGTGTGTGTATGTTTTTTTTTTTTGTTTTTTGGTGGCATTTTAATGAAACCGCAAATACTGCAAACTCAAAATATTTCCCTTTGCTCCCCCACATGGCGGAAAAACCCTTTTTTTGGCAAACCGCAGACTTTGTTTTTGCTTTTCGTGTGTCGCCTTCAGTTTCAGCTACCGTGCAAAGATTTTTATTGCAATTTTCTAATTTCATTGCGGATGCTTCGCCTTTTTGCCGGGGACTCCTTGTACGATTGTTGTCGCCGGGTTCACTTTATGGCTGGCAAATTGTTGCTGTGGTTGCACATACAGACAAACAAACGAAAGGCAAAAGGCGTATTTGTTCCATCTCACTCTCTCAACCCTCTCCAACTGCTCGCGCTCACTCCCTCCTTCAACCTGTCACGCATAAATTCGCATTTTCATTTGAATTTTAATCGCATTTCTAAACCGAAGCTGTCCAAGTAAAAATGCTGACAGTTTTGCAAAACAAAACAACAAACAAACAAATATAAAAAAAATATTGTATATAGAAAATAGTAAGCAGAACCGAAGATGGCAGAAGATTTTATACTCTTGAATAGTCCACACATACATACATACATTCATACATATGTATGTATGTATGTACATATGTATGTATATTCAATTAAGTGATGTTCTTTTTAAAACTTTAAGGATCTGGAAGATAAATTTAACAAAAGATAGACAATCTAATTGAAATTCAGAACGCAAAATTAAAAAATAAATAAAATTTTTATTAAAAAGTGTTCAACCGTTTCGTTTAGGAATTCAAAACCATTGCCAATTTTAAAAATTGGGAAATAATTCGACGAAAAATATTTATATTTAAAAAAAAAAGTAGACATCAATTATAATGTTATAATATTATTAAACAATTTATTTCAAGAAAATTCAAAATTCACTGATCTCAATCTAACTATAATTAGTAATATTAATACTAAAATCAGAATACCCTTTACCTCCAAAGGGTATTTAAATAATAAACATTTTAATTCAGAGGAAGAAGGCATTGCCAGGAACAAGAAAACGTTGCAAACTGTTTCCTCAAATTGATTTCGTTTGATTGACATTTGGTTTTCTCCCTTGCCTTTGCCTTTGAATGAGCGCATTTGTATGCGCCGCAGTGTGGAAAGCGGCAAAATAAAGGCAAGGTGTTGCCATTCCATACGGTTATGCAATCGGCATGTGTGTGAGTGGTGGGGGGCCAGTGGGTGGGGTGCCCACTCATAAAAATAGTGAAATATCAAAATGAAGGTTCATATTAAACAGACAAGCAAATAGAGGTGTTTCCATTTTTGTGTCATTTGTCTCGGTCGACAGACATGGTAGCGTGGCCGAGCGGTCTAAGGCGCTGGTTTAAGGCACCAGTCTCCTCGGAGGCGTGGGTTCGAATCCCACCGCTGCCAAGTGGAAATAATTTTTTGTGTAATTCCCTTTAGGTTTTCTTTTTATTTGTGTTTTTCATCTATTTTGTGTTTTTGTGATCACTTGTAGTTGAAAAGATTTACGTAATTCTGTTTGTAGGCATTACACAAAAACGTGTTGTATATGTATGTGTCACCGCACAACTGATATGTTTTTTCTCAATGTGCCTGTTAGAATTCCCAAATGGTTCTAGCTCGATCAGCACCAAGGGGCCATTGACGGGCGTTGAAAATTTAAGACTATACTTCACAGGATCATTTCTGTAGTCAGTCTTCACTTACTTTCACATTGAAAGAAAGCCACATACACCCGCGTTGATGAGTTGGATCGTTCTATTCGGCAGCGTGAGGTATTTCGCAGTGCCCTCTTTGGGGGCGCAGCGTTTCGATGATCGCTCGGTAAAACGAGTAGAACGAATTCTGAGTGGTGTATCTACACTTTTTTATTAATCAATTTCAATTAGTAGAAAATATTTCAAATATTGCAAGAGATTTGGTTTATGGGGTTTGATAATACTTAGATTTCTGTTTAGTACGTCTGTCAGGATTACATTTTTTTTTACTTTCCAAGTACATTTTTGTAAAGGCTTAATTGCTATATAACTAACTGACTAAAAGCAATTTCTCGGAATCAAAATTGATGTTTGCTGTGTTTTCCAAATTCCGAACCATTTTTAACCACTTAATTTAAGATCTGAAAGTTTTGTGCTTTAAATTTTATAGTTTCGAGTTGCAATACTTTATAAGATTTACGATTGAAATAGAGACGAATAAGTTTTAAAAATCTTTGTAAATTTGCAAAATTTTAAGATAAAGACAACTCTTCCTTTAAGTTAGAAAACTTAAGATATTATTGCTAAAACTTCACAAATGTTTTTGTTACATTCCATATATGTACATAAGTACTTATTAGTAGGTACTTTTTAGTTTTTTTTTAAGGACATAACATTAATATTCATTATTTAGAATTTTTGATATATAGACGTGCATATTTTTAAGAGTCTTAGTTTTCTTAATTTTTTTGAGAGTAGATTTTCTTGTAAAAATAATCGACCACACTGATTTCGTCTACCTTTGATCTTCTTGAATAGAAAGAATTAACTGTTGATTGGATCTACTCTAAGAAATAACTGTTGTTTTAATCTTCTTAAATAGAAAAAAGAGTTCCTGCTTCAAAAACCTTAAAATTACAAAAATACCTTTAAGTTAACTTAAATTTTGGTAGTCTCTTTTTACTTCATATTTGTGCCTAATAAACTGAATTATTTGAATTTTTGCATAGTGTATAGAAGGGTAAAAATAGTTAGGGATTTACAGGTTGATAGAAAAAAGGGGGTGAGTTTTTCTTCTTCACCTTTTGTTTCGAATCGTTTTTTTGTTCCCTTTTTTCTAATTGTTATTTTGCGTTGTTTTTGGTAGAGCAATTAAAACTGCACTTAGTTGAGTGCGGCCCTTTGCCACTGTGTTACTGTTGTTTGTAGCCAGTTTGAAGTGTTTTTGTTGCACGTTGACATTGCCACCAACTTGAACCTTTCACCCACCCCCACGCCCATCGCTCTGTTATGTCAACCAAAGCAACAATCATTCGCGTTGTAAAGCATTTTTTGTTTTACGTTGTTCAAGTGCGCTCCGTGCTCAAGACGACTCGAAAAAGTGGAAATTTTAATCAAAATTTTGCTAATTGGTGGGTGGGCTGAGGCCGATTTTCTCTAATTACTCTTGACCCTTGAGCGCTGATGGGCGTGATTTTTGCATTAATTTGCAAATGACACGAACTATTTGCCCCACAACTCAGGTGTATAAATATTTAAGATACTCACATTACACACATGTGGGGACAATTAAATGCAATAGTAGTGTGCCTACTACTGTTGACTGTACCTGTTTTTCTTTCTTTTTGTTGGAATTGGAACCTCTTGGGTCCTCTTTACACGACATCACACGTAGGGGAAATTTATTTAAGCAATGCAAAGCAAATACAAATATGTACACATTTCAAATGTGGTATCTGGGGGGGAGGGGGCAGAAACGCAAGTAAATAAGACCAAAAAAAACGAACAAAACCATCGAAGGGAAGAAGAAATTGACATCATCATTATCATCAAATGTGGGCAAGAGAAGGCATAGGACCAATCGATGGTGCTGCTGCTGCTGCTGATGCTGATGGTGTAATTGATGTCTTTGCGACATGCTTTCCCAAAGTGTTTACGTTGAGAATTACCCCCAAAGAGCCTTTTCCACGTGTGCGTGTGTGTGTGTTTGTGTATGCCTTTCCTTTAACTGTCTCTATGTGTGTGTGTTTGTGTGTTGGGGGGGCGTGTCACGCCCACAGCTAGTTGACAGGCTGTGGCATTTACGTGCACTTAATGAAATGTGCCCCAAAATGGAAGCACGTTTCAAGCATCTATTTAATGAGTCCTTCCCTTACTGCACTTACGTTCAAAAAGTAACGCAAGGAAGCTTCTTTACTTACATTCTCTTTTCCTGTATGTTTTATTTTAGTGGTTTTGTTTCTTTTTGACCAAAGAAAAACTCATGAAATTTTTAAATGTCGCAGTGTAAATTCAATTTAATTTGTTGGAATTTTTTAGTAATCAGTAGTAAGCAGTTGCAGCTGTGCATTATTCATCAGCACTCACCGTCACTCACAAAGCTGCACAATGCTTTTTTCGAGCCAAAAACTATCTCTCTCTCGTTCTCTCTCTCTCTCTCTGTGTGTGTTACCAAAAACCGCAGTTTAAAATTCAACTCCATGGCACAACAAAATGCGATTAAATGTGTGGAAAATACGTATTCTTATACCTTTTTTCTATGCATACAACTAACCGCATAGTGTTTGGGCTTTAGGGGTAACGTCTTGTTTGCACACATGTGTCGCTAGGGGGCGCCACCACCACCACTCAGTCTATTGTTCCGTTAGAAAGTCATGATAAAAGGTACAAAAGGAGCTGAAACAGAAAAAAAACCCCAAAGGTGCAAAAATGCGTTAAACATAACATGCTAATTCCTTGATGCCTGCAGCTTGAATCTTTCACCTGACCAGAAAAACTCCCCCCTCAACCCCAAGCCTTAACCTCAACCAGCACAACTTCAATCCGAACGCCCATTTCATCCGACCCAAGGGAACGACTGAATCGTTGCCTCACTGTAATATGAGCGTTTTGTGTGCCATTTCATGTTGAAGTTTTTCTCTCTTCTATTCATTTTGCTTTTCCTTTTTCCAATTTTCTTTTTTTGTTTTGTATGTTAGTGTGTGTGTGTGTGTGTGTGTGTGCTAAAAAGTTTTGTGGTTCTGGTTGGATAGACAGAGAGGAGGAAAATAATGTTGTCTGACTTCACTTAACTTAAAGTTAAGAATTGGCTTGTCTGAAATCTAAGTAATTCATGCGATCGGCAAGAAAGAATTAAATATCAAAGCAGGAAAATTTTAAGAAAATTTTTGTGTGAATTGTAAGCAACTTTTTTCGATTCATTTAACTATTTTCGTTGCGGAAAGATATTTAATTAACAAATTATTATTATTATATTTAAATGTAAGTTAAATAATTCAAGCAAGCAACAGTTGGAATAAGAAATATTGAAAAATTTCATAAAATGTTTTTTAAAAGTTTTCAATACCATTTTTTAGAATAGGTAAGAATAACGGACATTACTCAAGTGGGATTAAAAAATGCCATATTTTGTAAATTGTAAGACTTTTTTTTTTGTTTTAATAACTTACTAACAATACTGTTTGAAATTTTGATATAAATCGCATCAGTGAACCTTAGTGAAGTGCTTCGAGTGAGAAGTTTTCGAAAGCTGAGCCCAAAAATGAATTGTTTACCTCGAAACCCTTTTAAAAACTAACCAAATATATATTTTTTTTAACAATTTGATTTTTTAAAACATAATAATTATTAAATATCTATCGATGATAAAAAATGCATGAAAAAGTAAATCCGTCATTAAATAAATTTTGATTAATTCCTTCTACTTCTTTTATAATGTAAACCACAAATTACACCTGTTATCTATTTCGAACTTTGTCGGAATCGAAATTAGATGCATATATTCTTCAACTTTCATTTTCAAATTAATTTATTGGCCTAATTTGATTTCAAATCTTCAGGTTTTTAGTCAATATTAATGAGGCAATCCTTCAATGTTTTTGAATTTAATTTAATTTAATTTTTTAACTTAAAAACAAACGGGAAAGCAAACGAATAGAGTTTTATGTTGATCCCACTAAAAATTGTTCCAAATCCCCGCAAATGTAATTAATGAAATTAATATTTGTCCTAGTAAAGACAGATCCCATTGTTAAACAAAGAATTCCGTAAAAACAAGTATTTTTCAATTGCCAAAAAATTGTTTCAAAACGTAAACCTTGTTTTAAACCTAAAAATACTTAACATTAATTGTTAGAAAATTCCAAATGTTATTTTATTTTTTTTAATTTTTAAAAACATTTTGTAAATGTGACATAACTTATTAACAGTTGCACGAATACCCTTAATTCGAAAATATTTGAGTGAGCTTTGTTGCGATCGAGCTTTTGGCTCTCTCCCATTTGGCACACGTGAAGGTGGAGCAATCAGTGAAGTGTCGTTTGCCGTTTACCCAATGGAGAATCCCAAGAATAATGTGAAAAAACCATTAATGAGCAAACCCGCTGTTCGCATAGGAATCGTTGTCCTTGTGATCCATACTGTCTGCTGGCTGGGATGGAATGCAACTCGATCAGTGGACTCGACTAGCCAAAGCAATGCTCATCATGAGCGACTAAGAGCTGCCTTGGATCAGAAATAATGATTACTCCAACAAAAGTCGAAATGGACAGCTGTGATGTAATAGAGAATAAACTGATAAGTGCCTCAGAAGAAATGTTAATGTACATATTAGTGATAAGTGAACAAAACCCAATGAGCATGTATGAGTAAGAAATTTGCGAAAACAAATGTGTTAACAATAAATGAAAGCTTTGTCTGTATAAGTAAATAAACAATGCGAAATTTTTGGTTCGATTGCCGATACCATAGCACCCCGAAAGCTTTTTTTTTTCGTAAAAAACTAGGGATGAGTCCGTGATGATTTGAGAATAAGAATTTAACGATGTTTAATTAGAATTATTTTTATTGAAGAGCGTTTTTATTAATTAATAAATATTTGCAATATATAAAACAAATATAAATAAATTATAATTAATTAAAATAATCACTTAATAATGAAACTTATCATGGTTTTCTGAATAATTACATTTAGAAAATCGTTGAAATATGTTCTAGCCTTGTCATGTGACTCATTTGAGACTTGTTGATGAAAATTCCAAGATTTTAAGATTTCAATATTTTTATTAGCATTTTACTTAAGTTACTCGGGCCCAAAACTACATAAATTTGGTATCAAACGAAAGAGAAAAATTCCACGAGCACGACCTCAGGTGCGCCTTGGCGATTTATTATGTAGTTTTTGTGTAATTAGCAAAGAAAAATTGTGTTTTTAGCGCGACTATAGCTAAAAGTAGCTTTTTCCGGCTAAAAGAAGCTATCAAATTTTGAGATAGTGTTGCCAGAAGCCAAATTTCGGATACTCGAATACTCAACAAACGAAAATATTGTTGAGCTTACATTATTTTCTTGATTTTAGAGAACAAATATAGTTCGAATACAATATTCGGCTGCCAGAGCAGTCGAATATTCCCTAATTCAATAATTCAGAGTAAAATATTTGCCTGCCAGGGCGGTCAAACAGCGCGCCATATAAAATGCTATCATTCGCCAACACTGAAATCTAGATGTAGCCGATTTTTTCAACACTGAAATCTCTGATTTTTTCAACATATTTACCATTTTTTTTAAAGATACAAATAAATATTTTTTTTAACGATAGCATAACTTTAATTACATATATAATAAATATTGTACTAATACCGTTAGATTGACACTCATTCCATGTTAAACTTTATGTATTTATCCATCCTGTTAGAAATTCTCAAAACTATAGGTATAGGGTATATTGAATTCGATTGTCATCTCTAAATTTTAACTTGCTCACGATTTCATCTCTAAGCAGATCAGAAATCTCGCCAACGAAAGCTTCCTCTTAGTTTCTTGCATTGAAGCTCTTAAACTCGGTTTTAGTATCACATCAAGTTTTGACTAGTCGTTAAGACTCAGAAGTTGATTTTTATTGGTTCTCAATTTTTGTTTTTTGGGCTATTTGCTTAACGCGCAATGTTGACAATACGGTCGACTCAATCTCTTCTTTGGACATTTTTCGGTTTACTGATGATGGTCATGATGATAATAATGCAGAGCTGGCCATGTGATGCTTTACCAGCTAATACCATCCGTTTGGACCCAGCACCAGGGGTTATTCCCAGAAACGATACTCAAACGGATGTTGTACTACAGTCTGTGTTCGAGGTGCCGAAAGTCTGTAGAGAGGGCACTGTACTAACAGAATTTTCTGGCCATCAAAGATGCCGAACAAAGGCCTAATAAAATCTTGTGTAAAATGTTTTGTAAATAAAAATTTGCTTTTGGCAATTTTAAACACAAAAGTGAAATTTGTATGTGGAAACAGCTGTCAATTTAATTTATTTTTTTTTTCCTAGAAACAAAATCTGCATTTAAATTAAATAACAAATTTTCAGATAAAATCTGTGTCTATCAAATCGCACTTTGAAATTTACTTTAAAATTATAAATACAGAATTTTTTTTTGCATATTTTGCTTAGAAATTTCAAGGCTTAGTAAAAGTGTGTAAATGTTGTTATGATTCATAAAGTAAATAGTTCAAAATACACGTTCAAATTTTATTAAAAAGAAGTCTTTGTTAAAAAAATTAGCGACGAATCGATATCTCGTATTAAAATGTCAATAATCAATACCGTTTTTATTTAGTTATTCAGCTAATGTCATACACATAATTTTAACAAATTCGTTTTACTGAGCTAAAGCTTGGTAGATTCCCTCTTTGAGTCATTCTATTTTGGCTAACGTCCACTCGATGTTTTTCAAGTGGTCGGCCAACTAGAAGAACTTAAGACTCAACTATACAAATAGATCTTGTCCAAATTCCAAAGAAATCTGAGTTTTATTATCTTTTAGCCTGGCAAAATAAACAATGATTTAAAAGTATTTATTTCAAATTACTACGAATGGTAAGAACTTTTGATTAAAACAAGCAAAACAAGAAAAATTTTTACAAAATTTCAGAAAGGAAAAGGAGAGGTTAATAATGTTAGGAAGGGGCCCTAACCTAAGATTTCTGAGTTCCAGAATTTCCATCTCCAACATCTAAAAAAACCACAGACCTTAGACCAGCGAATTGATGTCAAAGTCAACAATAAATTCGAATATTTTTTTTAAATTAAACTGTGTTTTCTTTACTTTTTACATTATTAGTTAGCTATTTCGATCTCAGAAACTAAATTTTCATAAAAAAACTTTTTTTTTTTTTTTTTTTTTTTTTTTTTTTTTTACCAATTCTTTTTATTTACAATCTGTCCTTGGACAATCAGTAAATTTGGAGAAACCTAAAAACATAACAGGAATAGTCGGCTCCACTGAGTCAACTATTATATATAAACTCTAAGTTGTACAGACGAGTAATTAAATCTACTTAAGTATTTATACATACATGTGTATTGTTATATATTCATTTTATATGGTATATATATTTATATTTATGTATATGTACATATATAAAACAAAAGTTAAATCCTATTTGGAAGATCTAATATATGTAATCTTTTTAGTCTTCTTGTTGTTATATTATTAAGTAGACTTAGAGCTAATGAGTTTGGGTGGTTGTGCAGTCTGTCAATATATCTAACACTAAACTCTGCTATTTCATCCTTTACAAATGGTATATTAAGGTCCTTATGTATTTCAGCATTGGAAACATACCAAGGTGCGTTAACGATTGTGCGTAGTAAAAAAACTTGTATAGATATTTCAAGTCATCTTAAAAATTTAATTTTTTTTTAAAGAAATATTTGGGAAAATGAAAGGTGGATTAAGGTAATAAAATAAACCCCATGGATATGAAGTAAGACAAGAGAAATAGTGAAGAAAGATGAAAACGCAAATGTTTTTTTTTATTGTCCAAATGACGCATGAGTATTTATGTATGTATATTGAATTTCAGATTCTCATGAAATCTTATTGAATTTCATGTAAGACTAATGAGTGGATGCACCGATTCGTAATGATTCATATAGATGGAAATTAAGTCTAAGCAATCTTCTTAGTTTCTCATGTTGCCATAACTTCTTACACAATGGCACAGAAGTCTTATCAATAATAATTTAGTTTGTTTGCTTATTTAGTAATAAAAGATACAGATAAGAAAATCGTTGTCTATTAATTACAATCCTCAACAGCTAGAACATACACTTTATATTAAAGGTTTCCGAAAACTTCGGGGAAATAGAATTTATTTAACAAATGTTACAATTACATATTCAATTATCTTAAGCATTTTTTTCTTAGGCTATTTTGCGGCAACGTCCAGCCATTAGGACAAATCCAGTAGAGCATTTCGCTTCGGTTTCAAACAAACCGCGTTCCCCAAGGGGCACTGTTTCTGCCTGAGATTTTGGATCCCTGTCGTTGGGCTCTTGTCTAAGATTTGGTGAGACAAAGCTTTCGGTGTTGAATATATTGTTAATGGCATCATCTGTGGAATCCTTTGTGGCAGTTTGTCCTGCGGGTATATGACCAGATCGGAAGTCATATTGAGGCTTCACTGTTGTGTCACTTGAACCGAATTCTTGTGAGTTTGTTGGACGAGGCTGAAATGTGTTCTTCGGCTGATCCTCTGAAGGTGTTTGAAAGTTGAACACATTGCCGCCAGGAACGGGACGTGGCTGTAAGGTGTTGGTATTGGTAGACTGGCCACTATCTGCTTCTCCAGTTGGACGCGGTGATTGGAAATCATTTCCGAATGGATTTTCTGAGCCTTGACTAGGTTTTTGTTGATTGGGATTGAAAGAGCCACCACCATTTGATTGTTCATGCGGATAAGTTTGTCCTGGCTGTTGATCTTGGCCAGGACGTGGTTGGAAATTAGTAGAGCCAAATGGATTAGAAGATTCGCCGCCAGATGATTGATCATTGCCAAATCTATTATTTCCAGGTCTGGGATTGAACGAGCCTCCACTTCCTCCAGCTTGACCTGGAAGTTGATCGTGACCAGGACGTGGTTGGAAATTAGTAGAGCCAAAAGGATTAAAAGATTCGCCGCCAGATGATTGATCATTGCCAAATCTATTATTTCCAGGTCTGGGATTGAATGAGCCTCCACTTCCTCCAGCTTGACCTGGCAGTTGATCGTGACCAGGACGTGGTTGGAAATTATTAGAACCAAAAGGATGAGAAGATCTGCCGCCAGCTTGACCTGGACGTGGTTGAAAAGCTTCCGGCTGTCTTCCAGGAAACTGTTGACCTTGAAAAGGATTTGGATATGGACGACCGAAAGGCAATGGTGGGGATGGTGGACCGTGGTGATGTCCAGGCAGAGGGCCCGGTCCATACTGCGGTTGATTAAAATTGGGCTCTCTATGATGATGGTGATGACCAAATCCATTTCCATTTCCACGTCCGTTTCCATGTCCATTTCCAGGACCGTTTCCTCGTCCATTTCCATAGCTATTTCCAAAGCCATTTCCATTCCAGTTTCCAGGTCCAAATCCTTGCCTGTAAAACCGAACACATATTTTCCTCAAACAAAATGCAATTTCTAAATATTATTCCACTTACCCATATGCCTCGGGCTCATTTTGCCCCTGTGTCTCTACATAGTATCGATTACCAGGAAAGGCCAGTATTGGGTGCGCATATAGAAGACCTATCACCAATAGCGATAAGCGTTTCGAAAACATAGTCGTTTTTTACTGTCCGCTTTGTCTTCGTTGTCTTTTCGATTCCAACTAAATTCCAACTCATAAATTGTCTGATTTATATAGAGCTTCTAAAGGGAAACAAATACGAATGAACTTTTGAGCTGGGTTTTTTTTTGTTTTTGTTGTCGTTTGCCGTTTCAGGAAACTGATAAGAACTCTTATAACATAAGAGAATTGACCGATGATTGTAAAATGATCTCTATATAAGAGATGCTAACAAAATCATGCAAAAAATTCAAGAAAAGTAAATATTTGTAGTTTTCAATACATTTAGACATATTTAATAATAAATCAAGTTGATCTTTAGCTTATAATACTTCTTAGATTACAAGTTAATTAGGACTGAGAAATCATATCGTATTCACCTCTTTGAATACGTGACTAAAATGATTCATATATATGAATATAGAAACATGATCTAAGTTATTACACAATATTGCAGTCGTGTGTGTAAGTGAAATGGAGGGAAAAAATAGGGGAATTTTTTTCCATTGCCTTTCATTTGTATGTTTTCTTTATTTTTTTTTTTTGGTAATAACTTCTATCATTAATCATTTTAATTATTTATTTAATTATTATATTTTATCTATGCTGATTTTCTACAACGATTCGCACGTAACTCATAGCCAGTTTTACATTTTGGTAGAGTATCAATAAGTATTCGATTATCTATATTTGGCAATTCGGTTGAAGTTGCATTTGTCTGATCATCCCATCTCAATGAATCTTCAGTCATCGGTGAGATTTCTGTTCTTGTTGTGGATGAAATTTTAGTTTCCATTGTCGAATTTTCCATTGAGTTTGACTTCTCTGTAATTGCAGTTGAATTTGATGTGACTTCTGTAGAGTTTTTTATGAACTCTGTAGTTGGTTTCGGTATTTCATATCTATCCTCATCATATTGATTATCGCTTGGGAATACAATACGATCGTCTATATAGAAACGGGATCTAGCCCAAATGCCATTAAGACTGAAAATCATTACAACTAACAGATGCCACAAAGCAGATTGCATTGTCTAAAATATTATCGCAGAGTGTGTCACAATTTACAACAAAAATACAAAAAAAAAAAAAAAGTACGGAGATGAGTTTTAAAACGCGTTTGGCCGCTTCCACTGAAGTTTGGAGACTGTCTGGACTTCGTCTCTCCGACAGATCATAACCGGCTGCTGCTCAGATCACAGATAAAATGTATATTTGTTTTTTTTTTCTTTTGTGTTGTTTTTGTGTTTTTTTTTTACGATAAAAAGCTTAATGGTAAAAGGTAAACAAATGTTGAGCTTTAACAGCTGATATGTGAGATAAAATTAAATTCGACTTGATAGCACCCTAAAGAAACATTCAAGAGCGAATGATCATTGGCAAATCTGTTTTTTTTTTTTTAACAAAAACTTTGGGATACAAACTAAAACGATAAGATATACATAAGACAATAACCAATATATCCAAGCCAAAGTTAGTTAGTGTTTAATCAAAGTCTTAAAATTTAAATAAGAACTGTTATCCTAAAGTTTTAAGTAAGCATAAAACATATAAAGAACTTTTTTGAATGTCCTTTAAATAGAAAAACAGGAAAACAATATTAATGGACAATTTTTATAATAAAGAAAAGCATAAGAAATGTTATAAATTTAGTGAAAACAAAAAAATATTGTTGAGAAAATTTTGATTTCCCCGCATAAAGTATTTTTATTTATTTTTAGTCTTTCTCTTTTCTAATTTTTTTTAAACTTCAGACGGAATAAAAACAAAATGCCATTAATATTTGTCAGCTTCTCAAAGTCGAGCGATTTGAATTTAGAATGCAGCATCGAAAGCAATTGAAATCTTGTGGATTTGTTTGCCCCCTTAAGTATGCAACAGGCTAAGAAGGAAATTAATAGGCTCTAAAGGTTATAAAGGCTTTAAAATCAAATGTTATTGGGCATTCACTTAAGTAATAACTAAGCTAAATTTATAAATTTCTCACAAAGTTCTAACACAGTCTAAAGTTGAGTTCGTCATAATTAAGTTTGACATTTTCAAAAAAGTAAAATTAGTAAACAATAAACCAAGCAAAACGTATTCAGTATATTGGTTGGACAAGTTAAATATATACCCCTTTAATTCAAATTGCGGGGTATACGTGAGGTAATGAAACCACCGAAGCAATGTTTATGTTTGCTTTAGATCTTTATTGACAATGTCTTCAAGATTTGTATAGCATTTAAGTTAACTAGGCCTCTTTGCGACAATGTTCGCCTATTAGCTTAAATCCCTCTTTACATCTGGGCAATGATTCTAGGGTAATACGTGGTCCAATATCCAGTTTTTTCCCCTCTGTGGTGGTAATAATCTTTTGATTCCATAGTTTATTTATTTCATCCTCTTCTTCGCTTTGCTTAAACACAATCATCTTCTCTTCGCTAATTTTCATGGTCACATTATTGGGTATGGTAGTTGATTCCTCTTCTCGGATTATGGTTTCGTTTTTTGGTGGCTTAATCATCGTTTCGTTCTTGATATTTGGTTGAAGATTTAATCTAGTCTCAGTTTTGGGTAACTGTTTCGTGACTAGTTCGGTGACGTTTTCTGTTTTATTAGATTTAAGTTTTTCCCCAGGTGGAAATACAATGTGATTTTCCGGTACTTTTCGTGCCTCAAATGAGAAAACCAGTAGTAAATATAATAAATATCTCAGCTCCCATATAATAATTGGCATCGTTGAAATTTTGCGACCTTTTACTTTTGTTTAGCAAAAAAAAAAACAAACAATTAAAACAAAACACGTTCACTCTCAACAGTTTTGAGTACGAGACTGAATCTCTGAAAACTGAGACAACAGAATAACAAAAACCCGACAATCTTTAGAGACTCTATATAGTCCGAGAGATACACAGTCACTCATTCATTCACACAGTAGATGGAGAGAAGTTGTCCGGCTTGTAAGTAATACTTAGTTGGCAGCAAGTGTGCGAATGGTTTGGCGATAAGGTGAAACATGAAACAATCTTCCAGCTTACATAATTTAATTTTTATAATATGCAGGAATACTCAAGTATGTACATTTGTATATAGTGAACAGACGGATGGTGTTCAGAGCGGGGTGGGGGAGGGATACATAGTGGAAGCGACTTAATTAAAATCGCTGATAAAGCGCAGCTCCATTGAGGTGAGTGCATTTAATTGAACATTGACGTCAATAATGGCATAAAAATACAATATGCAAAAGGTTAAAATTAATATCTATGCGGGAATTGTTTAGAAATCTATTGTGAATATATACATATATATAGTTTTGTTGGGGATAAGATCTCTTTTCATTTTTTTTCACTATTTAATCTATAAGGTTTTGAAAAATTCAATTAATAGATTACTTAGTAGTTCTTTAATATACCTTTGCTTTGTTGCTTCTAAGATTTCCAAAGATTAAAAAGAATTAGTTTAGTTTAAAAACGTACAATTAAGTTTGTTCAGTTATCACAATCTAGAATAGACAAGGCATAAAATTTTAGTTCTAAACAATTAACTCAATATTTCCTTTTATTTATTCTTTATACTTCGTGATCTTATATTAAATATAGACAGAATGACTTAAACATCCAATATTTTAAAGTCCAGCTTAAAGGAAAAGAAAAAGACTAGACAAAAACAGAAGACGTTTCCTTCCCCTTGTCCTTTGATATTTTGAGTCCTTGTGCATTTATTTATTTCATGATTTTTGGCAATAATGGTTGGTAAAAAACACATTATTGATCAACTATTATTTTTTTCACTTTCTAAGGAGAAAGTTTTGCTACTAGTATTTGGGTCTTGATTTGCAAATTCGATTCTGAATTTTACATCAAAATTGTATAACAAAACTTGACAAAAAACGCTGTCTTTTTGCCCAATTCGATTTTACCTTTACTTACCACGACTTAGCTTACTTCACCACAATTCACCATTGATTAGTGTGACCACATTTGACGCATAATTGGTAATATTATTTATGCTACTTTATTTCACTTTACTTAATCTAAATACACAATTTGAGTGCTTACAATTACAAACTTTCTATTCTCACTTGACTCGCTTATGACAATGTTTATTCAGCAAAATGTATCCTTGAGGACAACTGACTTCAAATATATTGTACGGTTTCACCATCATATCGGTATGATTAATATGCAATTGATATATGATGGGAGGCAATTTCATATCTTTTATATTTTCGCTGTTTGCCTCAACGATTTCGCTGTCAAAAGCCAACGTCAGTCCTTGTTGAGCCAGGAGTAGGACCATTAAGCAAAGTAACTTCAACAAGACCATAACGATTAGATAGTGTGTTACCAGTGGCTATTGAAATTCAACTGAATTCAAATTATTTATTGAACCGGCAATTATGTCTGTGAAACCAAATTGGTTATTGGCTTTTGTGAAAGCAGTTTTTACCATATAAGGCTAAGTATCTCAATTGCTTTGCTCTTCTGCAAGGTTGAGATCAAAAACTGTTGATAATAATAATAGAAATGAAAATATTTTACTATATAACAACAACAATGTCTGTGTGCTTCTTCAATTCAGTAAAATACAAACAAATAAAACACAATCAATGCCAAAAGAAAGAAGACAAAAAATAAAAAAAAAAACCATGGGAAATAAAAGATACTTTTTGCATTCAAGGCTTTTAATGAAAATGGCAGTCAAAATGCGTTTTTCTTTTCTCATCTCTTGCGTAAATTGAAAAGAAGGAAAATTGTAAATATTTGCTGATTACTTTCCCGAAAGTTGCACTGATTAAGAGGAAAAAGTTCTATTACCACACCCCGCTCATGATTTTCACCTAATGCAGCATTTCAATTAGAGGCTTTTCCTGTTCTTCCTATTGACTGGGACGTTTATATATACAAACACATATATATTTAGCATAAATTTTGCATTCTTCATAAATAAACGACAATACTACAAGAGGGCACAGCTTTTGCATCAGCTGCCTGTAACCAAAAGAGGCATTATTTTAATGTACTTTTATATGCCAACCCACACGCAGAGTGCCATGAAAAGAAACAAAAAAAAAGACACAAGACTTGCCAAAAAGGTTTCCAGTATTTAACCCAAGTTTGAGCTCGCTCCCTTTTCATTTATGGAATTTTTTTTGTTTTGGCCATTTAAAACGACATTTTTACGTTATTATACCCTGAGAAACTGGCACGGTATGTATGACCACGAATTCACTATAACTAGTTCAGTGAGTTAAGTGTTAAAGTTATACGGAGATTGAAAGTTTAAAAATATGTTAAAGATATGGATATAAGTTTAACATTATGAATGAAAGAGATTATTGTTGTCTCTTTTTAACTTACCTCAAACTTAAACTCGTTTTGCTTCATTATGGAAAAAAGAACTGTTGCAACAAAAAACATTATTAAGTGTATATAAACTTCGGTGCTTTGATTTAAGCTACTGATTTGTTTTTTTCTTTTACTTCGCGAAAATTATGTTGAGGGTGGTTTCTTCCTTTTTCCCTTTTGTGGTGGTGGTTGGGTGTAGGTTGTGACCTGAATGTGGTTGACAATAGAATTGTCAAAATTATTAGCCTAAATTGCTGACATTTATTAGCAGGCTCTGTCTCAGGTTGAGTTGACTTTTTAAAGAACCATTGCCATTTTGATCAGGCTGCTAAAAAAACATGTTGAGTGATTATGTTTTGAGTAACAGGCAGGGAACGTTTACCTTATATATATGTACATATCTACACAGGTTTTGTAAGAAGAAACCATTTTAGAGCAGTTACCCTGGTTAGTAGATATTATTTAAATTAAGACAATTAAAAATGTAATTTATTGAATATTTAATCTGTGTGCGTTTGATTTGTGCTTTCAAGAGTAAAGCGTTTTCGCTAGAGGTGGCATTTTAGCGATAGCATCGATAGCGAACATTTAGTTTTCTTTCTTCATAAATAGCAACAAAAAACCTTTGCCAGGACATGAAGTTTGCTTCAATTAAGGAATCATATACAGTTTATGCTATAGTCTGCATATGATAGAAAGAATAGTTTTGTTTATACAAGTAGCTATTTTCAAAATTTGTTTAAATAAATGTTGGATAAACATTGCTAACTTTGCTGAATGATTCTTAGTTAGTGAAAAAAAAGAATAAGTGAAAAAGAAGAACAAGTATTGAACAACTCGCATTTGTTCACTTGGTCATGAGCAAAACAACACTACTAGGCAGTAAGTATCTTTTAATCTAGTGATATAAATTTGTCTCCACTATTTTGATTGCATCCTTCAATCTGTTCAAATATATTTAATTTTGCAATATATTTTGAAATTTGTAATAAACTTTTCTTTTTAGCTCTATTTAATAAATTTAATGTTGTTGCAATCTGAAATTACTGAACTAAACTTTCTGCTATTCTGACTAGAGGCTGAACATAATTTTCAACCGCAACCGCAATTGGCTTTTTGATGCCAACCCAAAACCCAAACCCTACTAAAGGCACCACAGACAAGGCCCAGAGCTAGTCGTTGGTCCTAATATGTGGCCATTGTCTGCCATTAGTTAGTAGTCCATTAACGAAAAATGCTCCTGGACACATGTCAATGGAAGCCTGGTGATGCTTCAGGAACGTGCATCATTTACAGGTAGCAGCTGCATTGATGTCCTCACCAGGATGTGAGGTAAGAGAGAGAGCTCTCTCACCTAAAATATGTCTACACTTAGAGGCAGCCACATAGACGAGAAAGCCTCGACTAGGCTCCAACGCTGAATGAGTTAATTAAGCGTCTCACGCCAAAAAGCATAATTTAAAGTCATTTATCAGTGATGTAAATTGTGTGAGTGTGTGCGTGTGTGTCTATGTGTGTGCCAGACGAGAACATGGCAGTTTCATTATTACATGCACTGTTTATTAGAAGAAGCAGGGAGTTAGTGGAGGGGCCTGCAGCTGATACATATTCACTGACCCAAAGGATTATCCAGCCAAGGGTAGACAGTTGGACACTTGTCGCAGACGCTCATGTAACGCTCCTCTCCGGTGGACACTTTACGTACATTGCACTGCCTAGCCTGGCACTCGGTTGTGGGTAAAATTGGACATTTTTTGAATGGTTTACCCAACACCGGCTTCTTCACATACTCCAACATGCGCGAAATGCTGGTTAAATAGACATCCGGATATGTAGTCAATTTATGTATAAATCTACAAAACAAAGATAGATATATAGATTTATGTGTTTTCTGATATGAATCGTAAATCGTGAATCGTACTTTCTAAAGGCAGCAAAATAATTTCGTCCTCTGGCAAACCAAGCTGCATGCAAATACATGCCAAAAGGTGCACGATTACCTTCATAGTGGCGATTAAAGTTCTCCATCATCCAATCGACTAAATCATCAATATTATCCTCTGGTGGATAGACACAGGCATCAATCATAGAACAGCTATAGCCCTCCAAATCGGTCCATGTGACCATTGGATTAACCCAGAAGCCAGGAATCGAAGCATCTGGACAGGGGCCAATCTGACAATCTTGTTCTGACAAATAATCCAAAGTATATGGCCACATTGCCGGATCCTTAAACTGTTGCGTTGGCCATGAACTATCGTATGTCAGACCCAATCGACGGGCCGCCTCAAAGGTGTTATTGCCCGAAATTTGCAAGAAAGGCAAACGCATTCCACGTACACTCTTTCGATCCACCTTGGCAAATGTCTCTAGAATATCCAATTGATTACCAAACTCCTTCTCAATGGTGGCCACATCCGCTTTACGCCAATAGTCAGTGCCATCTCCATGACTGACCGAATGCAGGGCAATCTCATGGCCAGCATTATATAAAGCATTAACGCGAGTGTAATCCGTGTATTCATGGGACAAGAAGAATGTTCCAGAGGCTGGGCAACCATCGGGATTGGTAAGATCATTGAAGAGCAACTCGTATTGGGCATAGTTGACAACATTTACAGCATCATCAAAGGTGATTGTAACGAACTTAAGTGAGTAAGAAAGATCAGAAGTTAGTAGTTAAATTGATTGTAAATCGATTTTTTGTCATCACTAGTAATCGAAATGCAGCCACAGATCTTGGAAGACAAAATGTGGAAGACTTGGAAAAGGAGGACTTAAAATTAGTTTTTTCATTGAGTGCTCTTTATGAAACGTTCAAAATATGTTGATGATAAATGTGAGGGCAGTCTAATTAGATTCCATTTGAAAGGTTTGCAATATTATCAATTTGCCATTTGCCTCCAAATATTTTTTTCTAAAATCAAAAAAAACTCACTTAAGTAGCGACCATAACTCACTTTTTTTTCTACCTAGTTATAAGTCACTAAGTATTTCCAATTAGCTACTTGGCCAAAGCCAAGACTCAAGAATAAATTATTTCCCCAAAAGTTTTACCTGAGGAATCTCTTTCTCTTGGCCCGCAAACTTGGAGCGCGGCAATGTTACACCTGAGCAGCGACAATCAGGCAATTTACAATTGGCTGCCTTACAGGACTCCGCCTTGACAAGTTCTCCATCAATTTGTTTCTGCTTATTCTTTGTCTTCTTTGGCTTGGCCTGGCTGGTTATGGCCAACACGAGTAGAAGGCCTATTAGAAGCCACGTTGAAATAGATTTCATGCCTTTGCCGACTCTTTTGATGCTGTTGTATCCAATTAAATCAAAATATACGTACTCATCAGCTGAGAAGACTTGTCGCTTGATTTTATAACCTTTTCTACCGAAGACGATATCTTATCAAGAATGTGTGAAAAACATGTATAGCATCACCATTAACTGGGGTGTGGCACTTCCCCTTTTGAATTCATAGAAACCACCAAACAAGTTAAGTGATAATTTCTTCTTTTTTTTCTTTTTCTTGGCGAAGAACAAAACTTTCAATTACAAATATACGCATAGAGGGAAAGTTTCTTTGCCTCATTAGCATAAAAACCAACACGATGAAGATTTCTCAAGTGGTAAAGTTTTCTCCCAAAAATCGAGAATCGGAAAATCAGCATCGAGAAGGCAGAAGGGGAATGACCAAATTATGACAGGTTCTCTTTCGCTCTATGACACTTGAAATCGTAAACAAGTGCTTTAGTTTTTAAGTGAAAAACTTTCAACATTGAAAACCGGAAAACTCTTAAAACAATGCGCCAAAGTTTCGACTACCAACCAACCCCTAGGAAAAGGACAAAAAGAAAAATACATTTCATTTCAGCCAATCACAAAATGCTAGTATGCAAGTAGAATGTGTCTATATACATAAAGCTTGCTGCTTGGGAAAAGTCAATACAAGATGAAAAGTCAGTTCATGTTCCTTTAATATTTCGTATTTGCAACATTGCAGCACGATGCGAAGTTCTGCTCGACTTTCTTGACTGCCCCTTGCCAACTGATGATGAAAGGACTCAAAGTCCTTTCAGCAATTGCATTTCGGGGTTGCCGCCTCCAAATTCCAGGTCACGTCCAGGGGGCGTTGCCGGTAGGCGGCCAACCATATCACTTCGTTTTGAGATTCGTTCGGCACAGCCTCGTCTCGTGGTGGCGCCTCTCAGTAGGGGAATTTGACTCGACAACTTGCAACATGTTTGAGTGAGTTCGTTTTGCTGTTTGAATTAGTAGAAGGGCGGGTTTTCTTTCCATTTTGCGTTGTTTGTTTGTGTGGGGTTTATTGAAATTTGATTGACAAGCTGAGTGAATGATGATGAATCACACACACGGAGATACACGATGACACACACACACACACACATACTCATTATCAGTCAAAGTAAGTAGTTTTCAAAAGGGCGTTAGGGCGTAAAATCAAAGGCAAGGCGCAAATGTAAATTTCAACTTTATTTTTTGGTTTTATTCATATGAAGATTTCCCTCGGGCGACTACCAACACGCACGTCTGAACACCAAATGACAAAACTATATCCCTTACAGTAAACTCTCTATTAATGAACAGCCAAGTTGTCCTGGACAATTTGATTGTTAAAAAGGTAATTGTTATATTTTAAAATGTTTAGAATTTTTAAGCGATATATTCAGAATATAGACAGCATTTCGGATAATCCTATGGGTTCTGGGTTGAATATTCGTTCAATTTAATAAATATTTCTAAAAAATAAATTAGATACCCACAACAAAACTAAGTACAGTCTTAAAAAATCAAAATTAATTAGTGTTTTTGAATTTTTTTGGGCACTATCAAAGATTTTAGTAGAGTAGCTGAGAGTAAAAAAAGTTGACAAACAATTACAAATTAATTATAAACAAAAATTAGCAGCTTACATTTCTTTTATATTAAACTTACACATTGTAATAAAAATACAATCCGATAGTTAGATTTTATATATACACAATAATATTCGGCTTAATAATTTAATATTGTTTCTTTGAGTTGGGGATTTCAGGGATTCCTGAATCGTTGTTTTCATTATTGGCTTCCATTTTTGTCACTAGGTTTGTGCAGCGGTCTCGACGTGCGTTCATTTTGAATTCCAGAAGGAAAAGAGACTGAATTCTCTCAACCGCACAACGAGCCACACTCGATTACAGCCTATACTGTCATCGCACATATCTAGTGTTAAACAGTTCTACATCAGTCATGTTATTCATTACTCAACACTGATCAATTCGCCTTAAAAGTAGGCAAACAATTCAAATTATTAGAAATGCCTAATTCAATCTCCGACATATACATGTATTTGTTTTTGATCAAATGTTCAGAAATTTTTTTAAAATTACAATAACAGTTTTTGTGAGTAGATCCCAAAAGGGATAGTTATATATTTATTTATTTAAATATTGTATTTTTTCCACAATTCTAATACAATCTAGTAAAATTGTTGAAAGGCTTAAAGATAAACGTTTTGAACCTTATTTATTTTTGTTTCCGATTTTATGTTGAACATTTAAAAATAAGAAACTTGTTAAAGATTTTGTTAAATTTTTTTATAAAGTTCTTGACTACTTTTTGATTAAATTCATCAAACTTTTGATTCTAATATAACTACAACTAATTTGTATTTGTGTTTTTAACAAAATGTATAATTTTAATTAGAGCATTAGAGTTTCATCCAACCTTAAATAAACTAAATTGAAAAACTTTTTTAGTTTGATTAGTATTTTTTGATCCCAAAACAGTATATCGAATCGATCACAGGATCTACTCCCTCAAAATTACATTATTTATTGTTGGTTACTCTAATAAATAATTAATAAAAAATAATGTACTTACGTCCCTAACAAACATTTGTAGTCCTTCAAATGGAAGTCTTTACTGTATATACTTAGGGGTTGGTTTTTTTTTTTTTTTGCCAATTTTCGCCATAATCAGCCAAAACTAATTTGCATACCACAAACAGAAATCCGTTTGCCTAATCAAATCTAGTCATCACAATTTCCCAGGCTTTTACATTTGAAATAGAAAACCAAGCATAAACCAAAAAAAAAACCAAAAACAAAACAAAAGCAAAGCAAAAAAAGAAATTTCGGCGCAGAAAGAAACAAAACCAAATCCCTTGTAAGCAAAATTATTATGGCACTTAGAATTCAGGCAAATGCCAAATGGAATAGTGAACGTGTTGCCAAATTTCATGCTGATTTGCAAAAGATTGAGATACGTACTATGCATTATTTGGGCTTAGCATATTTGGTATTAAGCCATAAGCCACAATTGAAATTGAAGGTGCCCCTCTCCACATTGAACTATGATGAAGGCCATCCAGGGGGATTGGCTCTACAATTGATATTCACCTGCCCGCGAAATTATCCACTGCAGAAACCCAAAGTGGAGATTGTTGAGAAGCGTAATATAGCAAAAGTTCTGGAAGAAGCTCTACTGGATGAGATTGATTTAACATTGGATCAGCATTTTGGTTTGCAAATGATTGTGCCAGTGGTGACCAGATTGCAAATGTTACTGAATGCAGCACTTAGACGTCAGACACTTGAGTCATAGTTTATCATTAATTGGACAACTTATGGAACTTTGCATTAACTTATCTTTTTGTGTGCGCGTGCCAAAAAAGCTTTTCTCAAAAACACTTCATTCTATCTCTCACTCTCTCTCTATCTCTCTCTCTCTCTAGTTCTCTGTGTTGAGTGTGCTTACTTCCTGAAATAAACCTAAAGAGAAGCCAAAATGATAGAAAAAAGAAAAACCAAATAACTAGTGTCAGAGACTTCTAAATAGCTTTTGGGGCGCATCCTGTTTATGCTTATGCTTCTAGGTACCGGGATCCGGATGTCTCTGGGTAATTTAGATAGCTGCAACTGCAAGCAAGCAAGAAAAAAAAAACTAGACGAAAAATTTCTTTATATGCAGCTTAAAGATGATGATGATGATGACAAGTGGAGGATTAGGTTTTTTTATTTTTTTGCCTTTAAGTCAAGAGAAATTTTTCTGTTGATGCATACCCCAAAGGATTTGTGCGTAATGAAAAACTGTCGAACCAGCAAAATGGCCTAAGCCATGGCCACCACATCAGGTATTGCAACTGAAAAGGTGACGAGAGACAGAGAGAAAGAGAGTTAGTAGAAGAGGTCGCAACAGGAATTGAAAAACGAGGCATTAAAATGGCAAATTTGTGTGCGTCTCAGGACATTCAGGACATTTATGGTTGGCAACTAAACGACGCCAGACATTGCTCCATAAAACTGGCGACGCTTCGGCTTGATAAGCGCATAAATCAGCAAGCAAACCAACAAAAATGTAAAAGACAAAAATTGTTTGGTTTTTGGCAAAAATGAAGAAAGGGGGGGATGGGCCACAAGCCAAGGCCAAGTCAAATGAAATGTCTGAAAGCCTCTGAGCCCAATGTCCCTGATGTAAGGGATGCGTCTTAAAGGGGTGTTGTGTCTTGGCGAGCGAGTTTGAGGGGAGTTTGAGGGTGGAGGGAACAATCTCTATGACTTTGTCTTGTGGCGGGTTGGCTACTTTTTAATTATTTGTAATGCAGCTGCCAGCTGGATTAGTTAACCAACTCCCTCATTTACCCACCTTCTTCATCCAGCTGCGAAAGTAATTAATTTGCTAGGTGATTGTCCTCTGTCTCTAAGTGAAATTAACAGGGAAATCTATAAGAGTGAGAAACTTCTGTATACCTGTTGTGTTTACTCTAGCTTGTTTAACTCTTTCTTTCTTCTCTAGCTGTCGTTGATAAAATTGAACAGAACTTATTTATTTTATGAAGTAATTTATTATTCTGACAAAATGAGCATTAGAAATAACTAAAAAACTAGAAACTAAAACTTTAATGCCTTAAATTTTTGGTTTTGAAAAAATACTCCAACTACTTTAGAACGATTTTAGACTTAAATAAGTTATCATGTTAATATGATATTTAAATTCGTTTAATTCCTCAAAGTTTTGATTTTAAATTTCAAGACATTAAATCGTCTTCTTTTCCCTTTTAAACAACAAAACAAACAAAAAAAAAAAGGATCTTGCGAATTCCACCTTAAGGGCTTACACAATTGATGAAACAGTTAGAGGTATCAGTTAAATTAGATTATATCGATTCACCTCATTAAGGTGATCAGTTTAATGTACATAAGAAGTTGTTACTTGTTTTGGTTTTGTTAGGATTCGAAAGGGAAAGAAGAGACTTTCCCTTCCCTTGTACGACACTAGAAAATAGACGGCAGACTCATTGCTTATGCTTGGTCACGAAACAAATTCAAATTACAAATTATGTTGTCGTCAAAATGCCAACCAAGGAAGCAGCCAACCAGTCGGCAAGTTATCCACGCGGTGGCAAACTACCCTCGAAAATGTCATGTCCGGGGCTTCAGTTTGCGTTTTTGGTGTCAACAGCCAACGTCAACTATAGCATACATATTTAGTTTCCGTCCGGTTTTAACTTCCAACCATAAAGTTGGCATTATGTGTCCGCTTTTATTGCATACTTGCAGGCGGCATCTCAAGCGACGCCCGCCTTTCCCGCCCGCTTTGCGCTTCATTGTTTCTTAATAATCCTATGGCTATGGCTATGAACGTCGGCGAGTGCACACGTTCTCACATTAAGAATGTTTATGATAGCCCAAGGTCCAAGTTTGGCTTTCAATTCGAGTTGCAACGCAACTACACCCACCTTACCAACCACCCAAGGAACTACCTGCGTCATAGCGACACTACCCACAGTGGCACACAGCGTCACTTCCATTCGCAACACTAGTCCCAGCGTTGCAGTCATAAATGCGCTTAATTGGCAATTTTTGTGTGAGCGTGTTGAGTTCTTTTTCTTTCCTTTTTTTCCAGATTCAGGTCCAGTGAGTCATAAATAGAAAATATGTTCTTGCAGTATGTTTATATGCTCATGCCCATGCTCATGCTCGTGGGAGGGGCGGTGGTCTGGTGGGACGGGTGTGAAGGTTCTCAGCTTTTATGGGTCATGCATGAAATTTGGGCTGGGATTTACCACAAAAATGAATTTGTTTGACTTACACATGACCAAAATAGATAATTTTCTTTTTTATTTTATTGTGGCATATAATTTTTGTGGCCCAAACTTTGCCTCTGAAACTCTTTTGGCTAATATGAAGTCAAGTTGTATTTAATGCTTAACATGAAAACATAAAAATGGTTACTTTAAGCAATTGATCGATAAATTACTTTAAAAAACTCATTACTTTTTAAAATGAAACTCTCTTGATTAGTCTTGGATAATTTTAAGATAAAATCTAGTGTAAATTAGTATAGTTTCTTACTGTTGCTGTTATTCATGAAAACCTACGTTTTAGTAGAGCTTAATAACCCTAATTAATTCCAATGCTAATACAACTATCATTTCGCTTAAAGAATTTCCATTGGAATTATTCAAATATCATGTCTTTTGAAAATTTATGCGGTAAGCTAAAAATTTTGGATTTCTTTTCTCTTCTTCGATGAGACAACTTAATGGTTGTTAAAGTAGCGCTAATATTTTGGTCTTGTTCCTATAAACGTCATCGATAACTTAACTTAGTTATCGAGATTGATAAATAACTTATTAGAAAATTAGTTTTAACATTACTTAAATCAATGTTTGTTAAAGTGCGAACATTATAAAATGAAATATACAAGACCATAACCCGTTCAGGAAGTATATTTTCAATCGATGGGAATGTATTTAAAAAATTTATCGATAATTGTTTCGATAATCATATTCAAATTTCAACTCGTACTAATCTGCATTAAAGAGTGACTCTTTAAGAGAGGCTTAGACGAATTGCTATTTATTTTCTTTTGGAAGTCAAAAGTATAGTCTTCATCTGCAGTTCAGAGATTCCTATGCTGCATATCCTTGATTAAACTTCAAGAATCATCATGTTTTCGTGCATTTTTAAACGATCTCTTAGTTGGTTTCTTGTTGGCTTGGCCTAAGATCAATAAACTGACATGTTTGCCATGTATTTCCTTAAGGAACAAAGGCCATAACTATTTGAACTCACGCACTAGACTTCACTCACTCCCGCCTTTGCTTGGCCTCGCCATTATCCTTCATGCTTCTCTCTGGCTTAGTCTATTCTATTAAAATCGCCTGTCATTGCCGTTCCTTGGCATCTCGTTATTGTCCGCCACCTAACGATATTTTTTGGTCATAGAGGCAAGGGGGAGGTCGGCGGTGGTGCAAAAGAAAGGGATGAGGTTTTGGGGTGCTTTTTTTTTACGGGCTGGCAGACAAGCTTAGTCCTTGCAACGAGAACGTTGTCTTTGTTGGCACCAACCATTATTCTTCAACAACGTGCATTATATTATCCTTTGGCTGCTGACGGCATTTGTATGCTGCAGGTTCGGTTGCTTCTGGGCGCGAATTGCATTTGGGATTGGGATTGGGTTTGGTATTGGGCATAAAGACGACTGCTAGAGCGAGAGATGGCGCAGGCAAAAGGACTTGGACTTGGGCCTTTCAGCTGTCGTCGCTGCAATTTGTATTGCCGTCGTCTGTAACTTGTTTTTTATTGGTTTTTCCTCGTTTTAAATTTCAATTTGGCTGGGCTTGGCTAGCATATGCTAGCACATACACTTAGACACGGCAGGTGCAAGGCGATTTATATGCGTCAGAGTTCCAGGTTGACAGTTCCAAGGCGGCAGCGGCATCGGCTTCGGTGGCGGTGGCTTCTTGGCTGTCGCTGTTGCTGCTAACTGAACTGTCATTCACATTTTTGCCGCCACCTTCCGACACCCAACAACCCATTTAGGTAGATGGTTATTATGCCATTTGGTTGTTGGGAAGGAGGTGAAAGGTGGGTGATGATTTTTTTTTTGTTACAGAGGGTTTAGCACATTTTACACCGCATTTAACCCAAAACATGCCACTTAACAGAGCGCATTTATCAATGCGGGAAGACCTTCAACCAATCCCTCCCTACGACTACGTGATTTGAACCCCTCGCATTATCAGACATCGGGCATCAGTATGCCATCATCAGTAACATCATCAGCTTCATCATCATCATCATCATCATCATCCCAACAGCCTTTGTCGATACGTGTGACGCTGCATTTTGTGTTCTGCGATTATCAAACATTTCCTGTTTCCCATTGCCAGACTTAGCCTCGTTTTGCGGCTTACAGAAAAAGGCCCAAAAACAAAAAAAAAAAAATGAATACAACAAAAAAATAACGTGTCTTTTGTTTTTTTTTTTTATCTAATGCTTGGGCGCAGTTTCCTTACTCGAGGTTTTAAGGGTTCTTGGGCTGCTTGGGGTCCTGCGTCCACAGTTCTCAGTCCTGAATCCTGGTGTGAAACGTGCGTAATTCGATCTATTATCAGTTGTCATCGTCGGCAAATTCACACATATTCCGGCTGGGGCATTGTCGTGTTTTACTTGATTTGTGCTAGCAGCAATAGCAACATCCATATGTGGACAGTGGCACAGAACTACTAGAAAAAGTTGCAGTAAAGGTCTGAAAGGTCCATGAAACTGAAAGCAGAAGTTCACTTTTGCTCACTAAAAGTATCTCAAAGTTGATAATGTTCATAACAGAAGATAGATAGTATGCGAATTTAATAGTTTTCACATAAGTATATGATTCGGACCACATTAGTTATTATGTGGGTCTTTATCAGTTCCTGAAACTATCAGAAATGTGAAAAGAACTAAAACAAGAATAGAGCAGCTATCATTCAGATTATATTTACAAAAAATGATCATTAAGATGATATAATAAAAGCCTAGAAAAGCTAATTTCGGAACATTTTTCGTGAAAAATCATTTAGTCAGTATTATACATATATCAAAGAGTATATCTATATTTTAAAAGTTATTTATGTTCATATGTATCTATGAAGAACAACCTCAAATTTTTGAAATGTCCCTCTCAGAACGTAAGATTTGGACTTTTGATTGACTTTGAGCAATCATGCTTATAAAATATACAAACTGATAAATTATCTTATCAAGAATATTTCTTTTTATATACATTTTTATTGAGAAATTGGATTATTGAATGAATTTATGAATGCAATTGCCCATTTCTTTTTGATATTTTCCCAAGTTGTTTCTGATCACCTCTTTGATTGATGTATAAACTTTTTATTTGCTAGCTTGTGGCCGATAAGTAATGGTTCTTACTTTTTCGATTTAGATCTCTTTCAGAGATCCTATATAGGAGTTTTAGGGTATTTTCCTCGAAGCAGCAACCAAAAAGTTTGATATTTTTCCAATATAACCATGTACAGGGCAAATAATGTTACTTTTCCCCTTTATTATGTGTGGCAAATACTTGCAAATATTATTTGCCTGCGAAAAGGTATTAAAAGGTTAAATATCGCAAAATTTTTAAGTATTTTCATAAAAAACAACTTTTCTTATGACACATCAGTTTTATTTTTATAAATGACTTGAATGAATATGAACATTCATTTTGTGAATAAATTTCAACAAGGACAAATAAAAATTTGGGCAAAAATATCTTGTAAAATGAGTTCAATAAGTTTGTGATTCCTGAATACGAAATGAATCCTTTCTATAATATTATTCCCGTATTTATTTTTATTTATCTTTTTGTTGTCTGTTTCCTAATCTATCCATTTTGCTCCACTGTGCTTCATTGTGCCTTGAAGCTATGCCCGTTAAGGCACATTGTTTCACGTGCCATTTCGCAGTTGAAATTTGAACTTTTTCCCAAGCTTCACAAACGAAATACACTTCACCATGAATGAAAGCCAGAGGTAGAGAACATAGAGGGTTTTGGAGCATGAGAAGGGCCCCAACACAATTGGAGAGATGGAAATGCGTGCCTAAGTGTTGCATTTACATGCGTTGGTAATACAATTTTCACATAGACAAAGAGACAGATGTATGTACATATCTGAGCTTAGCTCCAGGGGGAGTGGATGGAGTTATAGAGAGCAAGAGAGTGAGAATATCCTGTGACCCTAAAGGCGACAACTCGCAAGCTGGCTGTGAATTGGATAATTTACACACCACACACACATCCCACACAACAGCAACATCTCACATATGACGAAGAAAAATCCAATGAACCAGGAGAAGAAAAGAATGAAAGAAAAAAAATTAGCAACAGTTGCGTGCCCAGTTCCTCCGAATATGTCAAGTTAATTTAATGTAGCGTGAAGCCTGAAGATGAGTCCTGTGCCAGCTGCGATGCTCCATCGTCTTCTCCAACTTCTCTGTCATGACATGTGCTCCATTGGCCTACGTGCAATAATTTGTGCAATTACTTGGCAAATTTGTTGTGCTAGAAAGTATTTTTCCTTCTTTTTTTGCTTCCCTTTTTTTTTTTTGTTGCCTAAAACGTGCCCCACAGAATTCAAATAAATTATGCCTCAAGGCATTTTACAATTCTATTGCCAACATTTTAGGCGCAATGTTGTGAATTGTGTGTGTGTGTAGAGTGTGTGCTCAAATTATGCATTTAGTTCAACAGAAGAGAGAAAAAAACATGTGACAAACTACGTGAGGGGCATTCAAAAAGGGGGACAAAACAAAAAAAAAATGAATTTCCAAAATGAAAGCCAATGGACTGGAATATTGAAATATTTACTTAAGATAAAAACCCAAAAATATGCCTCTACTCTTCTTTTTCTTTTACTAGAACTTGTTGTCCTTTATTTTATTTTTTGTTTTTGTCTTGGTTTTGGTTTTGGCCAACTGAGCTGAGTGTTTGCTTTTGTTGTCTTTTTGGTTTTTGCTCATAAAAATGTCAAATCGTTTACATACACGTCACTCTCTTTTGCGACAACTACTTGACAGACATTAATACACTTA
This sequence comes from Drosophila willistoni, assembly GCF_018902025.1. Taxonomy (NCBI): domain Eukaryota; kingdom Metazoa; phylum Arthropoda; class Insecta; order Diptera; family Drosophilidae; genus Drosophila; species Drosophila willistoni. Next base: position 3,364,797 of record NW_025814049.1, on the reverse strand, counting down.
AGCTGCTCTGGTAAGAACACGGCATTATCCTTTATCCTTTTTGCATATAAACACATACACACATACAGATAAAGTGAGCAACAGAGCAGAAGGCAGCCAAGCAACGCGACATAAATGACATAATATAATAAAGCAACAAGGGCGACACAAAAAATTTGCTTAGACAGGCAACTCCATAAGAGTCCTGCCACCTTGGCTCCCCTTCCGCCAACATTTCTTCCTCTCTCTTACTTGTCGCGTTGCGTTTTTGTTGTTGCCTTCTTAACAAATTGCTTTTGTGCAAATTTTGTCACATCTCCGGCAAAAAAAAACACACACACACATACACCAACAAACATCACACTCACACACTTACACTCACTCGCTCGACAGAGTTCTCAAAAATTTATATAGCATACTTTGCTGCGCCCTTGTTTAACTTCATTAGTGCACATTTCTTTTTCTTTCTTGTTTTTTTTTTTTGTTTGGCCATCTTTGAACTCTTGGGCATTTGGAAAATAAGCACCATATTCGTTTTTCTTTCTGGCATCTCTCAAAGTCTATTTTGGCAATCGTTTGACCGGATAATCAGAGTAGAGAACTTTGTAATGGGAAAATGAGATTTGATTTGCTGAAGGAAACTGCCACTGAACAGCAAAGAGGATAAAATATATGACAATTTTGATTTTGTTTGAGGTTTTTTGGATTACAGTGGGCAAAGTGTCATATTAAGAAGCTTACAATTAAAATATAAAATAAAGCACAAACCATTTGAAAGATTTTGCCCCAAAGATAAAGATTCAGCAACCTGCCTACTTTGTCAAAAGAATATAAAATGTATCAAATTTAAAGTTTCGGTTTAAAAAAACCACTGACTGATAGTGTATTAACTTTTTGAGTCAACGCTTTGATTTGTCATTTGTATATGTTTCAAGTCTATGGTTCATTAGTTGCTCGAAGGAGGTGGCTTAAACCAAGCATGACTTGGCACGTTTTCCTTTTGGCCGTCATAAATTTTAGATAAATAGATTTGTCATAAAATAAGAAAGAGCCACAAGACAACCCCACTGTATGAGCAGTTTCCTTCTACATATATGTACATATATCTTTTCTCCCCACCATGTGAGACAACACCAACAAAAGGATGAAAAGCTATTTACATTTTGCATTTTGCAACAAGGACACATGGGCTGAGAATAGAAGTGATGGTTGTAGTGGCCACTGCAAAGGCAATTTATCATAAATATTTGTCAAGAAACTGCAGCAAACTTATTTTACGCTCGACTAGCAAAAGAAGACACACACAAAAATAAAGAAAAAGAAAAGAAAATCCACATGAGTGGTTTGAGGATTTTATGATGGGGAAATAACTTAATTTTTATTCTATCTTAACTTAACTGCCTAAACATATTGCCATATTAGCCAAATGGCTAAAAACACGCCCAAAACTAAATGCATGGGCAGGGAGAAAGTATTACGCTGGGCATGTTCATGGCGGGCTATTTCAATGATCTTATGGGTGGCCTGTAGCCATTGCTTGACCACCGAAGATTCCGAGGCCACAAAGGAATACTCCTCTCGCTTGCCACCTGGCAGAGTGATAACGCTGCCGCCTCCATTGCTTTTATCCTTCTCCAACTGCTGCAGATGACTTTGTTTGATCAGCAAATTGATAATCTTATTGGCATTGGAGGTGGGAGCATCCAGAGGACGCTGTAATTCCACATGCTCCCAATTGTAATGATGGCGATAGGTTAAACGTTTCTTGCGCACTTCCGCACAGACAAGACAACGATCGAAGAGAAAGACTTTTGAGCGATATTTCTTCTTTGTGGGAAAATGTTGGGCATCGAATTCTGTTGATCGTCGAAAGTTGCCCTGCTGCAGTAAATCGAACTGAAATAATGAGAGAGAAATGCATAAGTATCGTATTTAATCCACATTATCCATATCCATTCCTTACCTCATTTAGCTCGTCGATATTGGGTATCTCCTCGGCCTGATTGACCACATCCAGAGCACGACGCATACGTGTCTCCAACTTACAAACGGCAGTCAGCACGGGCTTGCAACTGATGCCACTTTTATAGAATTCCTAGAAGATTCAAAAAAACATATTCAGTTGACTGCATCGCGAGCCTTAAAGTAAGTGGAACTTACCGATATGAATTGCTGCAATAGCAAAGGATAACGGGTCAGTCTTTGTATGGGCTGCACTAGAAAACTATCAATGCCCAGTTTGTCTTTTATTAATGTTTGATAATTCTGGAAGAAAATTATGTATTTTAATATATATATTTAATATATAAGAAATATATCTGATATCTATTACTTACCAACAGAAATTCTCTGTTCTCTTGACGCAGCTGCATTGATGACTTTTTGCCCATGGTAAATGTCACATAACAATAGAAATGATTTTTCTAAAACGAAACAAATTAAAATTTTTATATTTCGATATTTTAACTAATCACAAAAACAGTAAAGGATTGAAATGAACGACTTAACTTTTATTAGTAAAAACTAAAAATTGGAACTATCAGAAAATAAGATTCTGACTTGGATCTTCAATTTGGTGATACCGATGTTTTTTTTTTACCCTTGTAGGGGGTTTTATTAAATTATTCAGAACATATATACTTGTTTATTGGCATGTTTTAATAGCCAAAACTGTCCTTATTAGTTTCCTATATAAAAGAAAATGGATTTCCTGGTTTTAGAATATTGGTGACCCCGACGAGATGTTTTTAGTACCCTGATAGAGTCTTTAATTTTTATAGAATGTTCTTCAAAATTTGGTCATTAAAAATAGTGACATATTTATTTATATTGTTGTGACCCCAACGTAATGTGTTGATCATTTTGGTGACCCCGACGAGATATTTATAAGCACTTTATATAAAAAACAAAGACAAGACAAGACAACGATCGATAAAAATATTTGAATCAAAAATTTTAACGATAAGGTTTACCTTATCGTTTACTATTTTAAAACAAAATTTACATCAATATCTTTAAAATTATTATTCTCCTATTCAGTTAGAAAAATATAAAAACAAGTGAATATTTTGGTGACCCCGAAGTGTGGTTTCTTGCTTAAAGATTAAGGATTCCATCAACAATTAATTGAGCTAACTAAAAATGTTACAAACAGTTAGTTAAAACTAATACTCCCTAAGGTTTTCCCTGTGAACATATATAGGGTGCAATTATGACAAACCTCTTGTCTAAACATTACCCATTTCAATTTCAATTTGCGGTCTCGGTTTTTTCGGGTTCCTTTTCATTTCTCATACATTTCTCTTTGTCAGTCTCTCTTTTTGCATAATAAGCATCAGTCTTAGCTATATTTATATATATAGACTATATAGTATGTCTGCTTGTAGGTGCTCCCTCTGTCTGCTAGCGAAATCATAATTTTTTGAGTATTTAAGTCACGTAGTTAACTAAAAAACAGTGTAGAAAAAAGAAGAGAGAGAAAAAAAGAAGGCGACCATGCGAACTGTATGAACCTTCGGGCAAAAGCTGCAGCATGGAAAATTTGGAATTCCTGTCGGTTGTCGCTTTATTTTGTCTGTGTGCCAAAGCAAATGCAAATGCAAATTTCATCTACCGCAAACAGTGGATTGTGAGATAGAGAAAACGACTACGAATAACTAGTGCAAACGTGCAAAATATTTTCATATAAAAGAAAATTCATTAAAATCAAAGCTCACTTGATGTGATAATCACCAATGGGAGTTATAGTTTCTATACATATATTATCATTTATTGAAATCTGCATATTCATTTGCATTTATCATTTCCATTTCTGATTTATCTTTTTGACAAAAGCATTCAAATATTTGTCTAAAAGGTGACAAACTATTTTGTTATTCTCATATTTATTCATACATACATACATATTTGTATACATTCTTTTGAATAATTGAGTCATTTGTTGTAATTTTTTCTATGAAATTTATTTAGAAGAAATTTTGTTAGACCGACATTCATTATTATAATGAAAGAAAGGTAGATTGGAGAGAAGATCTTAAATGAATAATTTTTTTCATCTCTCTTCTATTTTCTCCCCCCTCGATCAGCCACATATCTGTACTATCTGCTATAAATAGGATGTATCTATGTTATATGTATTACATTTTAATCTGAGACAAATATCTAGGTAGGGCTTATATGATGAAGGTGGTAAATTTTACGTGTTAAGCCTTGCAATTGTCAGAGACCCTATAAAAATCGACTTATTATTCTGTTGAGTATGTTTTGTGAATTCATATAATGAAATCTAAGTGCTGTGACCTAGTTAGAGACACAAAACATGGAATCATTTTTCAAAAAGCATTTATTTTACTTAGAAAATTTGATTTGGATGTCATTTTGTTGATAGTTTGCCTTAAGACTTTGTTTTGTTCTGAGTTATAACCACTTTCGATATATAGTTTTGTTAATGCAATTCTGGAGACTTTGATGTTTGTATCTAGATTGCTTTTGAAGGTGGAAAGGGTATTAAATCGTCTATTTTGAACAAGGAACTTAAATATATAGGTATATACAAACCAGAGGGCCGGGGCTAACTTCGACCGCGTCAAAGTTTGTATACCCTTGCAACTTTTATGGTAACTCTTTCCTTACCTAAAGCCATCAAAGTGGAAAAACGTTCAAGCTAAAAAGTCTAATGTTTGCGAAAGAACGGCCAACAATCTATGCATAGGAAATAACGAAGATATTGATCAAAGTCACTGTTTTCCACCGATCGTTCCTATGGGAGCTATATGATATAGTAACCCGATATTTATCAAATTCGGCACAGTCATTAACAGATATATTAACTAACAAATATTTAATTTAAAAGCAATCGCGTCAGAAGTAACGAAGTTATTGACAAAAGTCACTGTTTTCGAAAGATCGTTTCTATGGGAGCTATAGATATAGTCACCCGATCTTGATCAAATTTAGCACAGTCGTTTATATGTGTAATTAATTCACCAATATGAAATTTCATGACAATAGCTCAGAAAATAACAAAGTTATTGAGAAAAGTCACTGTTCGTGACTTTGCCATTTGTATGGGAGCTATATGATATAGTGATCCGATCCGGCTGAATCCGAGATATACGCCTGCAGTATATAGAAGCCTACATGCAAAATTTCAGCTCTGTAGCTTTTACGGTCTAGGAGGAGTTTGCGTTGATCCAGACGGACGGACAGACGGACAGACGGACGGACGGACGGACGGACGGACGGACGGACATGGCTATTTGAACTCGTCTCGTCGTGCTGATCAAGAATATATATACTTTATATGGTCGGAAATGCTTCCTTCTATGCGTTGCACACTTCTGACCAAAATTAATATACCCTTTTTGCAAGGGTATAAAAATTGTAAAAGCTTTTACCATAAATTTTGTAACATTGTTCGTCTTAAAACAATCTTATTTGGTTAGCTTACAATTTTTGGGTCCTACATATGTAATTTTAACTCTATAACTACCATAAGCTTAATTATTAAAGTTTAACTTGTCACACACATTATAATCACAAATGATTTTACTCTTTGACTTCATTATTATGTGTACATTACTGTAGAATAAGACAATCAAGTACGTTGAACAAAAGCATTACACCTACCAGATTATATTATAAAGATAATATTCCAATCTATGTCTACAAGGTGTGAATCATGTAAATAAACATTTACTAACTTTCGTGAAACAATGGCTAATCTCTTTCTAAATAGAACTGGCTGCTAAGGCTTTCAGATAGTAACCTATAATATATATGTACATATATATATATAAAAACCTAATAATTGATCCTGATGGCAGAAATACCATTCTATATTCAGAAGAGCCAAAAACCTTTATTAATGCTATGGATTAAAACCTAAGTTGTCTGATCTGAAACCTTGAAATATAGAGCAAAGCTTTTATGTTTACTCAAGTGTGTGCAGTTTTATTTATTTTTTATATTTATTCTATTTTATATAACTGTTTAAAAAATTTCACAAAGTTAAAAAGCGTCTGAAAATTATTTTGTACAACTTTTTTACAGTTAATTTTCATACAATATTTACAATTTAAAATCTTTAAATTGAGTATCAACTCAATTTAAAAATACTGTTTAAAAAGTCATTAATAGTTTTCATGCTCTTTTTTCAGACTTAAAACAAAAACCATTAGATATAAAATAAATGTATAATTTTTAAATTATAATAAACTATTATTGTTTAGTTTCATTTTTGTATATAAATAGAAACATTCATAGAAAATAGTCTCTAAGCTGTCAAGGTTGATGGTTTCCACTGATTAACTCTTGGTTATATTACTTAGTAATCATGGACTACATATACAATTTTAGATTTAGTAGTCAAATGAAAACAAAAAAACACTATATTGATGCATTATATTTTGCAATGAATGTTATCTGATTAGAATTTGACTCACATGTAGATCAATTACCTAACCTTGCTCATGGCAAGTGAATTATTTCTTTACTATAATTGTATTTACACTTTTGTTGATAACTAATCCACATTAAAAGTAAACTCACATTCAATTGATTTCCCGGACAGAACTATGATCGTTTTAATTGCTTTTTATTTTGTAAATTCCATTTAATTTGTGAGTATTGAACAAAATCTAGACATATTTACTCACACACATAGACTTATTGGCGGCGACCAAGCACCATTTAAAGTATGTTTTATAACGATATGTGGATATATGGGAAGGCTAGATTTATGACCAAACAAAGTCTCAAATGCCAAAATAGACGAAGAATTTTTAATCGATTTTAATTTTTCAACTACTACTTGAAGAGGAAATCCATCTACATACTATTTTGCTAAAGATTTGTTTATACTAAAGTCTTGCCAAAATAATGTGTATAAACACAAACATATTTTCGAACATTTTTATGATAAATTTAGCAAATCATTTGCGTTTGCCTACACGGTGAATCATTGTTGAATTTGCTCTGGCACTCGGCAGAGCCCAAAAATAAAAGAATATAAAATATAAAGAAAGATACATAAATCAGTTTAGGAGGCTTTAGCATGTTTGCTAAGCATTAAGTAAGAGATTTGCAGGGGTCTTGTGGCAGGAATGTTACCTGCTTCTCCTCATGCCAAGAGGACCAGTTAAATTTTCTGAGAATTTCAATATGACATAAGAAATGAACATGTGAATGAGGCCAGACAAGAAACCAATATTGGTTTGCCGTTAAAGAGTGTCACCCTGTGTTGGTTGTGGATTGCATAAATAACGATTTAAATTCGTTTTTTTGTTTCTTAGAACAATTGTTTTTATACCATACACCCATAGGGTGAAATGTTATATTAAAGTCGCCAAAATGTATGTAACAGGCAGAAGGAAGCATCTCCGACCCCACAAAGTATATATATTCTTGATCAGGATCAACAACCGAGTCGATCTAGCCATGTCCGTCTGTCCGTCCGTCTGTCCGTCTGTCCGTCCGTCCGTCTGTCCGTATGAACACCTAGATCTCGGAGACTCTAAGAGCTAGAGCCACCAAATTTTTTATGTAGACTCGTGTAGTATGTAGAGTGATCAAGTTTATTTCAAATTTTTGCCACGCCCCTTTCCGCCCCCGCAATTTAAAAAAAGCGTTTATCTCAAAAACTATTCCAGCTAGAGACACCATATTTGGTATGTATATTCGCTTAGTAAATGCACACATGTTGTATGTAGAAAAATTTTGCCACGCCCTTCTCCGCCCCCGTAATTTGAAAAACTTGATTATCTCCCGTATTTTTTACCTTATGCAATCTAATTTGGCACACTTAAATTTAATACTAATGTCTAGCAAAATACCAAATTTGATCAAAATCGGACAAAAAACGGCCGAAGTTGGCCGTTGTCTGCTGGGGGCGCTGGGTGCTCGTATGATTGAGTGAGCGAGATACTAAGATATGCTTGTAAAAAGCATGTGAAAATGCATTTGTTTAATAAAGTTGAAATATTTGCTTTACTGGTGTATGGTATACCTAAGTCGGCGAGACGACTTACTTACTTCATTTCTTATAATTATTGTTAAGAAATTATTGAAATGACTGATAATATTTTTCAATGCAAAGGTTATGAAAAGTCATTGTCAGGGTCATACCGCAATTTATTGAATTAAGCAGTGATAAAGTAACTTTTGTTCATAATGAGAGTATCTGCTAAATGCTTGTCGAAAATACAAAGTTCACTTTCTTATCGTTTAAAAGAATTACTTATCTAATATTTAATAACGCTAACGAAAGACTTTTGTAAAATTTTATTATCATAAGGAAAGCTTTACAATTTTCCTTTGGAAATCGAAGAAAAGACCTATAAGGGTCTAAAAAAGGAAAAGCTTTTAATTCGTCTTTCAAAAATAGATCAAGGCCCAAAAGGATCGGATTAGTTTTCTTGTAAAAAATGAGTTCTGAAGTTTTGGTCAATTTTTGAAAAAAATATACACATATTTAGACTATGATGGGACACGATTTTTTGTTTTTAATAGAGAATTGTTAATAAAGCATGACAAACAGAAGTGAAAACTATTGATATTATGTAATATTTGGTTTAGTCGTAAACTAAAATAACTAATTATATTCAAATCTTTCCTAAATCAATTCATTATAACATTATATTTTTTATAAAAAAAAAATAAACACTTTCTTTTACTATTCAAATTAAAGAGAAGTGTTTTGAAGAAGATGACAAAAAATATTAAAATTTATATTTTAGTCTCTCATGCTCAAAAGTTTACGTCATTTTTGAAACGCTTGTACATTTAAATAAAAGAATAATTTTTTGATGATCATTTATAATATCTCTTTATCTCATATTATATCTCTTCTTAGCATTAAATTTTCATGTTCAAATCAAAATAAAGTATAAGACAACGTTTTTAAATGAACACAAAATTAGTATTCTAACATTTAAATATAAAAGTGGGAAAAGTATATTTCAATATGCGTATTCCATTTAAGAAGTGGTCTTAGGGTGACAAAACTTTGGGATTAACCCTCGCCTATATGTATGCCTCTGAATATCAATTTAAATTGATCATTTCACTGTCAACACTCGAACACACTCACTCTTTGGCTGATTGAAGGCATTGTGTCCGCCATGTGCCACATGTGAGGCAATAGAAAATCTTCAAGAATAATCTACACACACATCTAAATTACACACACACACATAACATTTGTAAGTGTGTGTGATTTTTATGTAGAAATTTGTTGAGTACTTGTTCATCATCCATTAGATACATTTTGTCAGATTGAGGCTGCTTGGTCAGTGATTTTGTGTGTTGTATTTTGTGTACCATATTCACACACACACATTTAGAAATATCTAGCAATATACATATATGTATATGTATGTATTTCAGTATTGTCATGTTAACTGGCTAAAAACCAAACCCCCGGAGAAAATTACCGATGACGTCAGCAGTTGAAATGCCGGCAAATGTTTGCCTTAGATATTTCATACATTTTATAACAAATTGTCGTTAGCAATTGGCGCCGTGTCGACTTTTGTTATTATGGTACTTTTTTATACCCTTGCAGAGGGTATTATAAAATTGGTCAGATGTTTGTAACGCACAGAAGGAGACGTTTCCGACCCCATAAAGTATATATATTCTTGATCAGCATGAGAAGCTAAGTCGATATAGCCATGTCCGTCTGTCCGTCTGTCCGTCTGTCCGTCGGTGCGTACGCGTTTTACTCAGCCATCTTAAGAGCTATCGGGATGAAATTTTTTTTGGGAGCTTTTTTTTACCCGGGTGAGATAAAGTATGAAAATCTTTGGGATCGGACCAATATATCATATAGCTCTAGAAGAAACATTTATGCAAAAATTGGAGTATCCCCATGAAATTTACCAATATGATAGTAATAGATATAAAATCTCAGATCCCAAAATTTGAATCTGATCCGATAAATAGAACACAAGTTACAGTCAATATAAATCGGTTCAAACGCTGCCGGCAGCGCTGCTTGCTGCCTACTACTGCCATCATCAAATCAACAGAGCACACGCATACACACACAGACGCAACGCTACATGAACTGTATGTGTATGCGTGCCGTGCTTTGCTTAGAAAATGATGGAAGAAGAAAAACTTGTGGTAAAAAGAGAAATAATATTTTGTTTGTGTATTGATGAATTGAATTGCAGGGAAAGAAATTTCAAAAAGGAAAAATATTATTGCCAAGTATACTGCAAGGGTATATAAACTTCGGCATAGCCGAAGTTAGCTTCTTTGATATTTTTATATATATGTACATATGTATATATTTTGTGTTGGTTAATCTTATCATGGGACTTTACTGCGACTTCATCATTATGGCATTATGTGTTAATTGTAGCTCATTTTGAAACGGGTAAAGTTTTTGTTAATTTATATACTAGACCCTGTGACTGGTAAAGATAAGTCTTTAAAATATATACAATATTCGATACATTTTGAGCATATTAATGACACAAAAAGAATCGTGACACAATTGTCAACAGGTGTGAAAGACATTGGAAAATAATTGAAAAACACAAAACAACTAAAAACAAACCGAAATGTTGCTTCTTGGAATTGATTTATTGAGTCGTTGACAAGTGTTGAGCTTTATGTAATTTAAAATTCAATTCACTTGCATGTGGCTTTTATTTAAATTTTTTATTTCCATTTTTTTGCACAAAGTGGTTTGTTTTTTTTTTCCAAACCTAAAACGCCAACGAAACTCATTAGGCAAAATTAAAAAAAAAATGTGTAGAAAAAAGAAGCATGAATACGTTAAATAGTAAAACAAAAATGAAATAACTTTATAATACTAATTAAGATGCCGCCACGAAATACCCTGTAATTTGATGACAATGAAGTTGATTCTGTTTGATTAGAAAGTTTTTGTTTTGCATGACTAATTTAATAAAATATTATATAGGAAAATGACATCAGCCAGTTATACCAGTTATAATAACGTCTACTAAGTTCCTAAGCTACATTTATTATTGGGTAAGACAAACTAATTTTAATTGTAATATAATAGTGCTGAAGTCTAAGCTCCTAAATTGAAAAAGTTTTTTATATTGATTAAGTAAATAACATCTTATTGTTTGAATTTCTTCCCTTTTTTCGTTTTCTAATAGTTTTAAAACAGAAATCGTTTTGAAATTGAAAATTCAATATTAGTTTAAAAAGCAAAAACTTTGAAAAAATAGCAAATTAAGTGAGAGAGAACAGACATTAACTACGATTGCGATTTATTTAAAAACAGCAACACATAAATCATAATAAATTAAATAATAGTTAGCCCATCCAATTAAATCTATATAAGGAATTTGATTAAACAGGAGTGTTCTAATAAGATGTGGAACTAACTACTAATAAGATAAACTAAACTATTATATTGTCGGTATGCATTCAGTACAAACTACAAATCTTTTTTAATGTCTTGCACCAAGTAAAAAAAACTCGTTTCAGTCCTTTTTATACCCTTGCAAAAAGGGTATATTAATTTTGGTCAGAAGTGTGCAACGCATAGAAGGAAGCATTTCTGACCATATAAAGGATATATATTTTTGATCAGCACGACGAGACGAGTTCAAATAGCCATGTCCGTCCGTCCGTCCGTCTGGATCAACGCAAACTCCTCCTAGACCGTAAGAGCTACAGAGCTGAAATTTTGCATGTAGGCTTTTATATACTGCAGGCGTTGTATATCTCGGATTCAGCCGGATCGGATCACTATATCATATAGCTCCCATACAAATGACAAAGTCACGAACAGTGACTTTTCTTAATAACATCGTTATTTTCTGAGCTATTGTCATAAAATTTAATATTGGTGAGTTAATTACACATATAAACGACTGTGCCAAATTTGATCGAGATCGGGTGACTATATCATATAGCTCCCATAGGAACGATCTTTCGAAAACAGTGACTTTTGTCAATAACTTCGTTACTTTTGACGCGATTGTTTTCAAATTAAACATTTGTTAGTTTAATATATCTGTTAATGACTGTGCTGAATTTGATAAATATCGGGTTACTATATCATATAGCTCCCATACGAACGATCGGTGGAAAACAGTGACTTTGATCAATATCTTAGTTTTTTCCTATGCTAAGATTGTAGGCCGTTCTTTCGCAAACATTAACCTTTTTAGCTTGAGCGTTTTTCCATTTTGATGGCTATAGGTAAGGAAAGAGTTACCATAAAAGTTGCAAGGGTATACAAACTTTGACGCGGTCGAAGTTAGCCCCGGCCCTCTGGTTTAATGTATAAATAAACCTTTAAACTCCTTAAAACTAAACGGATCTTCATTGGAATAAACTTTTTCCAAAACCAATAAAGAAATATACCCTCTAAACCTCAGAACTGCAGGGTATAATAACCTCTCAGGTGTCAGTTAAGTAGAAAAAAGTATAAAATGAAGAAAACAAAAAAACTACAACAACAATAATATTGTTAACCAGCAAAAAGCAAATATTTGAATTTTTAATTTCAAGCCTAGAAACGCAAATGAACTTCGGTCAAAACTAAAAAAAACAAAAACCAAAATGGAAAACAAATGTTGGAAACAAATGAATATTGATGGATTGGCTCCACTCAGATGTCGGAACCTGTCCTACGGCTACTTTGCCTCTCATTCTAATAGATTTAACACTTCTTTTTTTGTTTTGGCCCAACCCACACCATTTTTGGCTACAAACTAATGGGCAAAATACTTACTTCAAAGTGTGCGGCAAACTCATCAAAAAGGCCTTTCAGATCTCTCTGATTCCGCATCATGAGTGGCAATATCTCTTGTTCGTGCAATTTTAAGATTTCCGATATATTGCTCAAGAGCTGCTGCTGTCGCTGCTGTCCTCGCAGATTGTCGGGCAAATCTTCTTCCTCTTGCAATTTATAGCCATAGTTCTCTAAGCCTTTCTTTAAGTTATTGACATAATTCACTTCGGTTTGCAGCAGTTCTTCGATAATGAAACTGATTTTCTTTGATGCATGTATCTCGGTCTGATCGCAGGGAAAGAGATTCTCTAGCGATATTGTGTCTTCATCTTCATGGCTATAATTGAAGGTGAGTAAAGTGAAATCAATTAGCAACTGAGTGTGAAGGATTCATTGTGGCAGGACAGTGTACTTGGAAGACAAAAAAAAAAAAAATGCGGGGGTACTTACTACTCATCGCAGAATGTATCAAAACTGAGCGTGTGTGTAAGGAAACCATTGTGTGTGCTATATGTGGGTGTTGTTGTTGTTGTTGATGCTGTGGCTGCTGGTGGTGTGGTTGTTGTTGTTGTTGTTGTAGATGTATTGATGGAATTCAATGAGATGCCACTGTAAAAATCACATACATCACAATACATAAAATAAGACAAAGATAGACAATAAGCAAAGTGATTTATATATAGAGAGATGTTCTTATGTTTACACTGATGAGGTATTACTTAATTTTAAAAGAAAATAAAATAAGCCAATCCCATGTCATTTAAATATATACTAATTGTAATTTTCTTGGAATAAAAAAGCCACATACTTTCCAAGAAAATGTTTGCTTCTTCTCTTTGAAATCCAACTCCACTATCTATTTGTAACAGATAATCAGTTCTTTTGAAATGTGTGTAGTTACAGAAAGAAGTAGATAATATACATATGTTTAATGTAATCTTAAGCATATATTTTATACTTTAGACAGTCGAATCCGGTTATAACGACGCTCAAGGGACCGACGATTTTCGTCGTTATATCGGAAAGACTTACTAACCGGAGAAACTTTCAAATAAGTTTGTATTGGGAACAACAAAACACTCATCGAACTTTAGTCAATATAAACGGACGGACGTTATATGAGGAGTCGTTAAAACCGGATTCTACTGTACTTTGCTCTTGACATTCCCTTAGCTTTATGTTTCAATTGGTATATTTATAGCCCTAAAGTATCGTCAAAATAAGTTCACTATTTAATTTACTTTCTTTCACTTAGAATACTCCACTCTGGAAAGCTAAGCTTTCAAGTTCGGCTAGCTACTTAATACTCTTTAAGATTCTCTATAATCTGAAAAGTCTTTAAATCTTATTTAAAAAGTGATGTAAAATTTTATACAATGAATTTAAGAACGAAACCGAAAGGAATTTATTTTGTAACTAGTGGTTTAGATTTAGCAGATATTTCTTACATTAGTTTCTATAGATAAGTCAAATAGCATAAACTCAAATAAAACATATTATTTAGTTTTCCAGGCATTATATCTGTTATTTTGTCACTCCTTGATGTTAATTTATTATTGGGTAAAAAGAATTTTGTTCCTCTCCTTTTTCGTATGAATCGCTTAAGAGCCACACAATTCGTAGGACCGTAAGAAGCAGGTAACCACCAGGAGACCATCAGGGCTTAAAATATTTCTAAATTATATTTAATAAAACAATAATAGCCCTTATGTGTATTAAATCTACAAACTCATTGTTCTCGTATAACGGTACGAAATATTTATAACCTCAACCTTTTGTAGCAAAAAAGACAAGTAAAGACAATTCGCCATTTACTTTTTTATATTAATCGTTACACTTGAATTTTTTAAGTATTTGAGTACATAAAGCTTATAGATAAATAATTAATATGCCTTCTCTTTATTATCTTTAAGTGATTCAAGTGGAATAAATTTCAAAAAGTTGCTCATTCAATTCTTCTGGTTTGCCAAACTATATAATATTTCCTGATCACAAATATTTCGTATGTCGGGGATAAATGGTATCCTAACCACGAATGCTTTTGATGAGGTGAATATGATCACTTCAGATAATCAATTTCAACTATTTTTGGAGTCATATTTTTAAACAATTTTCGCGTTAGCCTCATAGTTTGATTTGGTACGTTGTATACATCAGATTTGAAGCATATGAAAGAGTAATTTTGAAGTTTTTCTTTAATCAAGTATAACAAAAATCATTTTTGAATCAATACGAGGAAGAAAATCCGTTCTTGCCTACACGAACACGAGGAAAATATAAGGAACGTTGGGGTTGTTATTTCTAAATCTTGAAATTTCCAAGTTTGGGAAAACCTTACATTCTCAATTATGAAGCCATTAATTCATAAAGTGTTAATAGCCTTTTAAAACAGACTTCCAAGAAAAACTATATATGCTAAAAATAACAGCAAACAATCATTGTAAGCATATAAAATAAAAAACCTTATCTTATCACGTATACGCCACAGTGGAATTGTAAAATAAGCTATGTGAATGGTCAAGAAAATTAAATAGTTTCTTGTTTCTCGTTCGATTTCTTTTTCTTTACACATAAACAACATGAAGATAAATGATGAACACAGTTGTCTTATAATGGAAAATTGTAAAAGCACGTTTTCAACAGAGAAAAAAAAATAGAATATGTACAACAAATGAAACCAAGAATAGAAAAAGAACTGGGCAACTAACCTATCACTATCCAAGATGCTCGTCTGTTTCTCCAATTTGCCATTTGTTGATGATGGTGTTGAGGGTGTGACTTCTGTGTTATCCGTTGTGGAGAAATCTAATTCTCTTTGCTTTAGCACTAAATCAATATTCTTGTTATCAACTTCATCGTTTAGTATGTGCAAATAAATGTTTAAGACTTGCACAAGCAGAATGCACAAAAATGTCACGAGGACAGGTATCACATCGAACCAATTAAGGTTAAACATTTTATTTCGATTTCTAAAGACTTTTTTTTTCTCTTTAAATAATTTCGTTGTTTCGCTTTTGAGTGGCCATTAAACGGCTAATCTTTGGCGTTTTATGACTTTTCATTCAAACACACACAAATAATCATGGTCACAAGCGACACGATAGATTCAACAGGGCCCGATCCCCATCAGCAAACGATCCGCTTAGCCAGACAAATGAAACTCAACTAAAGAGAATTCGGGGCTTACTTTGCGAATATTGAAAGCTTTTTTTTGTTTGCTGCTTCCCCTCAGAAAAGCTTGTGAGATCGTTTGAACTGTTTATTTCTCTCTTGGTTTCTCTCTCTCTCTCTCTCTCTGATTGTCTGCCTGTCTGCCACTCAGCCACGCTTCAGCTAATTGTTTATAAACAAATAAACAAAAATCAAACAGCAACAAAAATGAATAAAAAGAGAAGAAAAACTCATTGGCTCAACAAAAAGTTTTGGTTTTGACGAAACTATAAAAATATTTCAATGTCCAACAATTTGGATGGAATTCATAAGGCAGTGGAACACTTTTGCTTTCAGATCAATTTGTTTATGGTTTTTAGTTTTTATTTATAGCATTTGTTGGATAATAACTGTAATTATTGTACATTTGATTTGCATATTGCCTTGACCCTTGTATTGGACTTTTTTTGTTTTGTGTGAACTAGTCTACGTTTAGCATGAAGTCAGAATTAAGAATGTAAAGCCACTGAATATAAGTTAGATGTAAAATATGAGCTCTAAAAAGTCAGATGAATCTGCTAAGAAATAAGTATTGAAGACTCTTTCATATGAATTTTTAGAGTTCTAAATAAATCCAAATAAGTTATATACCAGAAGGCGATTATTTCAGTCGTTAATCGATCAACAATTTGATTTAATTAAAGCGTAAGATTGATCAATATAAATATTGAGTGTCATAAGTAAGATAAAATTCGCGTTATTTTGAGTAAATACTTAGTCTTTCAATTGGAGAAGCCTAAAGCTAAAACTCTTCAGATTCTTTAAATGATTGATTTGAAAAGAAATAATGATTGTCAATCAATATATAAATCTGAAAAGCAAAGTTAGCAACAACAGTTAACAGTTTTTTCCCTTTCTGAAACTGAATAAACTATTAATGATCTTATGTTAGGATTGCTGTTAATGAAATCTTTATACCCTTGCAGAGGGTATTATAAAATTGGTCAGATGTTTGTAACGCACAGAAGGAGACGTTTCCGACCCCATAAAGTATATATATTCTTGATCAGCATGAGTAGCTGAGTTGATATAGCCATGTCCGTCTGTCCGTCTGTCCGTCCGTCTGTGCGTATGCGTTTTACTCAGCCGTCTTAAGAGCTATCGGTCTGAAATTTTGTTTCGGGGTTTTTTATTACCCGGGAAAAATAAAGTATGAAATTCATAAGGATCGGACCGCTATATCATATAGCTCTAGAAGAACTAGAAGAAACATTTTCATAAAAATCGGAGTATGCTATGAAATTTACATATGTGATAATATTGGATCTAAAACCCCAGATCCCAAAATTTGAATGTGATCGGATAAATATAACACACACAGACGCAACGCTACATGAACTGTATGTGTATGCGTGCGTTTCTTTGCTTTGGAAATAAGGGAAGAAGAAGAACAAATTGTAAAATAGAGAGTAAAATTGTTTTGTTTGTATATTGATGAATTGAGTTGCAGAAAACAAATTTTTAACATGTAAAATTATTATTACCAAGGAGTGCAAGGGTAAATAAACTTCGGCATAGCCGATGTTAGCTTCTTTGATATTTTTTTTTTATATTTTCTTTTAATAAATAAAATAAAAACACATTTTTCCGCATGAAAAAGCTTAAATAATCTTGTTTAGTATATCAAACCCTTTTTTTTAAGGGCTTTTACGGAAATATGAAGAACTATTTCGAAAGAGAGTTTCGTGCCAATATAAAACAACTTAGCTACGCCTAAAATGTAATGAAGAGATAATGAAGATCGAAAGATAATAGCTTTTCAAAGCTTGAACTATGGAATGCATTATCATGTATCTTTGAAAGCTTCTCTCTCATTTTCTACCTCATTTCCATCTGCACCACCTGCCTCACCATCTCTCTTATCAAGAATTAACAATAGCCCGTAACCGGCAATTTGCGTATCATTGAAAATGATCAAGCAAAAATTCAATTAAATGCTTTTCAAAAAATAAATAATTGTGTTGATGATCTCACGAAGATCACTCGGAAATGAACAATAAATAGAATTACTCAAATCCCACCCAGAAAAAAAAAACAACAAAATATAAATGTGACAAATAAATGAATTGAATTTCATTTGTTTTTTTTTTTTGCCATGTATATAGATTATTTAAATGTACAGTTGACTTTTATTACATACATATATACGAATGGGCCCCACACACTCCTCCACACTTGCCCCCAAACCAATTAACGTTCTAAGAAATTCCAACTATAATAACAAGCTGTTTGGTTAATTAATTTAGGGTAAAGACTTTGGGATACCCTGTATACGTCAAGGAGACTTTATTAACTAGATTAAGATTAATTGGTTTGCTTTAAAATCCAATTGGATTTTCCAATTGTTGACTTTAATTCAGGTAAATTCAGAGAATAAGTAAATAATTCATCATAATCAGGATCATAGCTTCAGTCCTGTTTACTGCAAAGAAGCTTTATTTCCTAGCCCAAAGATGTTTATTATATTTATTGTGTTCTCAAACTATATTTAATGACCCAATTTGTATAAAACTAATGCAAATAAAATTTAGGGATAATAGCTTGAGTCCTGTTTAAAGTTTTGTCTATCCTAAGAAAGTTAATTAAGAGGTAAATTTAAAAAAAAAATTTAAACTATGTATATCATATTTGGCATTATTTTGAAGTTTACAATATTTAAACCCAATTTTATTAATTAATATTTATTAAATATTTTTAAACTTTATTTGGTTGTTGGGTATTTCTATAGATAACAGAGATCCCAACAGATTTAAACACTTTTAAATCATAAAAAAATAATTTTTAAAACAATTTCTCACATTTTTTACTCTAGTGAATTACTGAATTTTTAAAAGGTGTTTAAAGTTATAATTCCATAAATAAAATACTTACTTACAGGGTGCTTTCTCTGTCTCATTAGCCAAGATTATCGCGTCATTAATATACCCAATGACGACTAGTCTAAAAAAATCACATATTTCTGTGCGATTGATGAGCAGCAAACATTTTGCATAAATTAATACGAGTATAAAGAGTCAACAATTAATATATGTAGCTGTAAATATATACATATACATATACATATTAATATATTTATATATATATATATATATATATATATATATATATATATATCTATATATATATATACATACCTATACAACTGAAAGTCTGCATGCATCTACATAAGTATACAAGTATATTTATTTATATGCGCCAATTGTTTATTTTTATACATTTTTCTGAGTGATGTCACGCGAGTCATTTGAAGTGGCAATACAAAACAAGTTTATACGCTATGACAGCTTATAGATCCAAAAGGGGGGGAAATTGCGATGAAGTGGTAACCAATGATGTCTGTATGTGTGTCTGTTTAGCTGTATGTCATGCTTCTTCTCATGACAACGCCAAATAATGGCGTGCGACCTTTCGTTGCTGATAAATTCATTTGTTTTGACGCCTTTGAAGCGTGTGAATTTCTCTGCTTGATTTTTCCAAAAAAAAAAAAAAATAATTAAGAAAAATTTTATAGAAATATATTTCATTTCATTTTACATTTAATGACCCAAAAGTATGCTTTACATTTGCATTAAATAGTTGTGTTTTCTATTAGGGTTGATAAGTCAAATACGGCGGAAAATCTTACAAAGTTGCAACCAACCCATTTTTGCTATTTTTGAGGCTATTTATAATTATTTTTAAATATGTAGTGTATTAGGTAATTGATTATTGTTTTTACCTTTATTTGTATGCCAAAACTACCTACCAAATTGCTGGTATATATTATATAAAACTCATTAAAGCGTAATATTTGGGCAAAATATTTGCAATAATTACTTTTGTATATAGTTTTCTATGTTTAGGCTTCTCTACATACATTTTTGT